>NC_136905.1:32081305-32216219 GCF_949606895.1 Notothenia rossii
AACCTTACACTGATTGGCTTGAGGAGGTAACCCCTCGAAAAGAGTCACGTTTGTTTGATTGATTGGTTGGTTGGTTGACCTTGACCTCATGTGTCCATGTTCTTCTATGGGAATAACTTGCTTCTCCTTGCATAACTTCAATTACATTTTCGTTTATGAATTGACAACGTAATGACAGTGCAGCTGCTTATGTTTCCAACTTCTCTCACGCCTAGGGAGGTAGCAACAATAACACCCAGCTGCAGTTAGACTAGCTAGACATATTTTAAGACAAAGAAAAAGAAGTCAGACGACGGGGACAAACTGTGCACAGTGGTTTTCAGAATGTGTGTGCTAAGTGTGTGTACACCAGCAGGAACCGGGGAGTGTATGTCAGGAGCTGGCAGGGGGTTAGTATCTGAGACATTTTGTAAAAGGTCAGTGTAGAGTTCAGTCAGAGACATGTCTGTGTGTTTGAGAATGAAAAGGCAAGAGGTCTGATAGTTAGGACAGTTAGGGAGAGGGTAAACAAGGCGAGGTGGAGCCTGAAGTAAACAAAGTAGAGGCAGGGAGAAAGAAGGAAACAATTGCATGTTATTATCTCGTATCTTAAGGACGCCATATTTTGTATACCTGTGTTGTCCCTGTGTGTATATATTCCTGTATGCATGTATTTTGATCATGTTAATGGCAGGTCTTGCTTCGTATTTGTTTAAGTCAAAATGCATGTGTTGTTGCTGCATGTGGCATGTTGTCTCCGAGCTCTCACATGTTTGCGTGGAGCTGTATTTCCCAGAGCCTTGCTAATTGTGTCATTAGCAGGGCAATTAATACAACAGCTGATTGTTGCTTTGCTGACAGAGGGATGCTGACAACCGGGATTACATGGTGGCAAAACCTCCCCCTTCTCTGAGAAACCACTATGGACCTACACTGTGTGTGTGTGTGTGTGTGTGTGTGTGTGTGTGTGTGTGTGTGTGTGTGTGTGTGTGTGTGTGTGTGTGTGTGTGTGTGTGTGTGTGTGCGTGTGTGTGTGTGTATGTGCGTGTGTGTGTGTGTGTGTGTGTGTGTGTGTGTGTGTGTGTGTGTGTGTGTGTGTGTGTGTGTGTGTGTGTGTGTGTGTGTGTGTGTGTGTGTGTGTGTGTGTGTGTGTGTGTGTGTGTGTGTGTGTGTAGTACAGCTCTACACATGTGAGAGCCTCAGAGAGCCATTCCACTGGACTGCTTTGATTGCACTGATTTATGAAGTGTTTTTTATTATTCCTTTGTTATGGAACACCATTAATCATGTTCATGAGTGTAACTGAACTATTTCACTTTCATTAAGAATTGAAAAAGAACAGCAACTGAGATGTAACAGGAAATGTTTTGAAATTTCACAATGAATCTTCATTTGTTGGCAATGGTTTGACAATATAATTTTTGTTTCACTTTGTATTGATCATATTGTTGCATTATATTAAGCACAATAAATACATCCGTTTAAATAAATATGGTTTTTATTTAAGTACATGAGAGAAAGGGTTAGATAGTTACTAACATAGTCTTCATAGAACACTATATATTGAAACTTTACATGTTCCTAAAATGTTTTTGTTATAAGACTAAGTGTTCATGTGTGCTTGAAACCAAATGAATTCACAGCTAAGCAACATCATCAGCTGACTATTATTTAAATCTCCAGAACAAGCGACTGATTGCGGGACAAAGTTTCATAAAATAGATACACTTGTCTTTTACTATAGGAACAGATGTCATAACAAAGCCATACACAGTATCACGGGATAGTATAAGTACATGACTTCTGTTCCATTGGCCATGTTCAAATCTAAAACAAAATGTCAAGTTTCTGCCACGCTGGTGGTCGGAAAAACCTTCTGTGAGGCTGGCTTGGACTAGGGTAAGGAGAAGATAAAGGTATATTCATATTATCGGACGCTCTCTAGAGCATGTTACCTTGACATCAATCCTCTAGTGACGGCAGATTAATAAAATATGTTGTTTCTTTGTGATGTTTAGAGGAGTACAGTAGGTTTCTGACCTTTATGATGGCCTCAGAGGATGCAATATTGACATCTTATATCATTTTCTGAAGATCTAACAGGATTTTGCCAGTTTGAGAATTTTAATCAAGTTTATTTTGAATTTGGAACTTTGACACAATCAATCAGCTCCACTAACGCATGAAAACACAGTCTTTGTAGCCTTTGCTGCACAATAATGCACCGGTAACTAAGTCCTTAATGGTAACAAGTTAAATTCATTCCAAAAGTAGCACACTTTACATCTTATTTAAGCATTGTTTGCTAACTAGTAGCCACCTCTAAACAATAATATTTAAAAACATGAATTATATCTCATGGTTACGACTTAATAAACTGTGCATGCTGCATTAATGATTATGCACCGTAATCTAACCCACCTGCCATGCAATGCACAGCACGATGTGGAGTGAAAGGCAGCATGCAGCTCTGTGCAGACAGCAGCCTGGTCAGAGGACGGCGGATGGAGTACAGCTCCAGCTTTGGCAGCCGGCCAACAGCTGTAGCCAACACACTGTAATTGTGTTTGGCAACACATAACCCCCCATAAATACATCTCCCATACACATATGACAATATTGACTGTTTTCAGCCTAAAAATACTATAAAAGCAGATCCTAATAGTCTGGTAGTTTAAAGGACTACAGCATTATATTAGCAAATAAAAAGGTTTCCTTTCAAGGTTATTGATAGAGATGTTGTCTTGCCTCAATGCTAAATTGATTAGTCCACATAAAAGGAATATCGTCAAAAAACGATGCAAGGTGTTTAAGAATGCAACCGCCTGCTAAGGATGCAATGTCTAAGTATGCAATTGTTCATTATCCCAAAACATTATTTGTGCAATCTATTAAATGTAAGACTCATTACGATATGTGGGACATTCAAGGCGGGGAAATTCATTTCACCTAAAGTTACGATTGTAGAAAAGTAATTAAAGTTACAGTTTAATGAAATCATGAACCATACATGGAGTCACTGGAGATTGTGAATAAATTACTTCAATTAATCACACGCACACTGATTCAGATGATAACTCTGAATCAGAAAGTTGGGAATCTTCTCTCTCTCTCTTTCCATTTCTTTCTTCTGCTTGTGTGTTTTCATGCATGAGTGTGGTTTTCTTTGGTATACTGCGGCCTTGTGTTTTTAGAGTGTGTGTGCCTCTGAAGGGGCAGTGTGTTGCGGAAGGGCCAGAGGTCTGGTGCACCCCAGAGAACGACCAGGGCCAAAAGCTGCATCCCCCCCACTCTTCCCTCTCCCCGTGCTGTCATGGGATGTCTCCGTGGGTGACGGTTTCCCTGGCAACAAAAGCTCTTTGAGGAGGTTGCATTGTGCGCTCCGAAGGGTGATGCAGAACGGCTTGCTGAAGGTGGCGAGGGGGGGTTTGGGGGGCAAGGCATATAGTGATATTGGATGGAACAGGCACACGAGCAAGGTAAACAACTTTCAGCCATTACTCACCACATGGATCTGTCTTTTTTTTTTGTTGCATCCTTGTCGCTAATCAACACTAGACCCTGATTAAAACAGCAACGGCAGCCAAATGAACTCCCATTTGCATATACATGCTGTGTGAAATCAGAACCGATGCCACAGTGTGAATTCACCTTGACGTGGCCGTGTTGAATGTATCAAACAGTCACGTCTAAGTAGCTGAACGCTCTGATTTGATGTAGTTACAAATCCATTTCCCGCTGTGTTACAGAGACAGTGCGAGTAAGGCCAAAAAAAAAAACCTCAGAGCGGCTTCTTTTAGGAACCTGCGGCTTGATCCCCTTCTATTAATCGTGTGATGAGTATTCCATTGGGCAGAGTTTATTTGATACAATAGATAAAATACTCACCCCTACAGTAGTGGAAAGTGTGTTCTCAAAGGCGGCTCTGTCAGGGCGCCCCCTGCTGTCTTTAAGGCTGTAAACATCCTCCAGGCTGCCCACCTGTTAGTGTATAGAAACAAATGGTGCGGTCAGAATACAAAACTCATCACTTTTCTACGGTGGCCGACAAGTGCAAACGCGGCTAGAACACTTCTATTAGGAGAAACATGCTCCAGGTTTAGGGAGACTGTGGCTCAGTGGGATAGCGACCTGATCTTCGGATCAGGGGAGAGCAAGTTCCAGTCTCACTGCAGTCACCATGTCGTTGTCTCCCTAGGCAAGACACATCACCCCAAATTGCTTCTGTGGGGATTGCCCACAGTACTGAATGTAAGTCGCTAAGACGCTGGATAAAAGCATCTAGCAAGTGACATGTAATGTAAAGTAATGTTCAAAAACGATGTTAATAAACCAGATGAAACAGGCGCATCATTTAATAAATGAAACAATGCGAATACAAAACGCTGCAAGAAGCTCAAATCAGAACGGAAACAGGGACACTAAAAAAGTGATGTACAGAGTTGGGACCTGAGCGCTTGTTGGCACTTGGGGATATATAAAGTATATAGTTAGTCAGGTTTTTTTCTCAAGTTGGTGAAGACGTTTCTTAAATTGGATGCGTTTTGGCATATTTTAAATGTACATCATTTTTTAACGTGCAGCGCATTTCAAGTGTTTTGGACCTTGTTAGCGCTTTTGCACAGGTTGGCCACCGTATTTTCAGGTCAATGAAGTTAGATATTTTTTTATTAAGAATTTGTCTAAATTGTGCACCCTCCAGAACTCTGATTTGGAAGGCAAAAGATGTGAGGAAAATCTAAGTTTTCATCATTGCAGGGACCAATAAGGTCAAAACACATAACGTTCTCCTGCCTTAATCAACCACATGACCCTTTGCACAACTTGATATCAGCATATCCCCTCTGGCCATCTGTCTTGTGTGGGTTTTTCTGCAAGAAGGTGGGCCGAAATCAAATAGCACACAGTTTATCTAACCTTATCCTGGGCTTTTCATTTCCAAGCCTTATAAACTCAAATCGTATTGACCGCCTGGGAGAGTTAGAACTAACTAAGTGAAATCTACTCGCCGGCAATTGTGTGTGTGTTCATGTGCGTGTGTGTGTGGCTTGCTGATTCTATCTCCCTTCACATTCATTCTCTCCATTCTCTGTCCCTGAGGTGCATCAGGGCTGAGACTGCAGAGTAAATTGTCCCAAATTGAGTTCCTTCTTGCCGGCAGATACAGGCCACATCCCGACCAACCGTTTAGAGGGAGACAGAGGGAAAGAGAGAAAGAGGGAGAGAAAACAATCACGGCACACATCACTCGCTTGAAAGTGTTCTCTCTATTTCTCTCTTTGCCTTTCTCGTCAGCCCTGTCTCTCCCTCTTTCTGCTGATTTCCCTGCTGCCTCTCTTTCTTCTCCGAGCACATTATTCTTCTGCTTTTCCCTTTTTATATCCCTCCCTGTGTGTCTTCCCTTGTCTTTGTCTGCCAAGATAGGTACACATCAGTGTTTCCTTGCCCAGCTTGTTTTTGTTCCTTCTTTTGATGATTCCCTGCCCTCCTGCTTGTTCCTCCATTCTTCTTCCATCCTTTCCTCCCTTGACTTCTGTTCTCCATCACCCCCACCGACAGTATTTCTCTTCATGTCCTTCTCTCACCCCTGGTTTCTATAACCTCCTTTCTGCTCTCTCATCCCACCCTCCATGGCTGGCTGTACCCAGTGACACAGTACCCATCAGCGCAGACCTCCTGGGTGGAGGAGTCTCGCTCTGACAATAATCACACAGTAAGTTTATAACGCTGGCAGCCCAGCTGAGCCGAGCTCAACTGAGCACGCGCGACTCCCCAGACACCGGCACACTCCATTTAACTCAGCAGGGGAGCGGCGCGCTGGCTGGGAAAGGGATGAAGGCTGTGACAGGGATGGGGAAGCCGTCGGGTTTTTGGGGGGATAGGGAGGGTTCTGGGGGCTGGTGACGGAGCAGTGACTGGAGAAAGGTATGGAAATAAGATGAGGGAGGATGGCTGGAGCTGAAACCAGTGCTGCATTGGGGTTTGGACTTCTGGTTTTGGGACGTTTTTTTTAAGAAGATGCACATGTCACCATCTGTGCATGGAAGGAACTCCTCTCTCTGCAAATTCCCTTCCACTGTATCTCTTTCCATAGCATATCATTATAACTTCTCTTTAACTGGAAAACTTAAGTTTGAAGATTTTATAAAAGCAACATCCTCCTTGTTGAAGACCGTTTTTTTTCCAATATGGTGATGTAACTAACCTTGACCTTTGATCTCAGAAGGTAGAAGAAAGTAAAAAATAACTAAATCTATCTTTTTTTTCTTCTAGTACTAGGAAATGAAATTGATATTTGGATATTGTTTTAAAAGATCACTGAAATGTGTCTTTCCATAAATAGAAAAGTCCCCTTAAAGCCTTAACTGTAAAAAGGAGAGTTGAGTTGTCCTGAAAAAGATTCCATTAAATGCACCGGGGTTGACTTTACCAAAGTCTTTTGCTGCAGTAATTGGCCAATCACATGTAATATCAAATCAAAAGTGCTTGAGGCCAATGGCTGCGAGCTAAACCATGCCATCCTGGCTAAAAACAGCCAAATGCATCTTTATCTTTTCTTTAAAAATATCAAAGTACAGAGTTATTCTGGTTGAAACGTAACGGTATCATCACTTTTGATAAATGGATGTATTGAAGAGTATTTATTAAATCATTATTATTGAAGGTAATGTGAGGCCATGGATTGCTTTGGCATAAAGAAAACATAGTCCTGCTGTGACATGATTTCTATAAAAAGGCACACTTAATGTCATAACATTGAGAAATACTCTGTAATTAATGCCAATCAACATACATCTCTACTGAAGGCACAAGAAGACATTGCAATGAAACTGTAGGTAGATACAAGTCAAATTAGAAATTAAAATGGTACTTTTCCAAAAAACAATGAATGGTATTTCTCCCAGTGAACTTCATCTCACTTCTATTTTTCTAAGTTTTGAGATATCTATATCTG
This sequence comes from Notothenia rossii, assembly GCF_949606895.1. Classification (NCBI taxonomy): domain Eukaryota; kingdom Metazoa; phylum Chordata; class Actinopteri; order Perciformes; family Nototheniidae; genus Notothenia; species Notothenia rossii. Next base: position 32,088,240 of record NC_136905.1, read on the forward strand.
AGATTTCTGGCTCCACATCAACACAATGGAGGGAAAGAGAATATAATTGCAGAGGCCAAAGCATTGAGAAAAGCCATTTTAACTCAACAGCATTATGTCTTTTGAGAAACAGTATCTTTGTTTCTCTTGGTAACCAACAGAATATCGGCACTGCGCTCTCCATGGCTCTGATCCTGTGGCTCTTTAAGTGACAGTAAATGGTCTGCAATTATATAGTGTTTCATCAAAAGCTCTTAAAAATACGAATTCACACTCAAACACTATAGCAGCGGGCAAATATGTAAGGCAGAGGATGTGGACAAGATGAACCCAATCAAGTGCATATATCTGTTTTGTGAAAGACACATTGAACCTTTTACATAAGGTCAGTATTTACCGCAGCATGTCGCAGTCGAGTCATCTTCCTACTATCCAAAAAGACAAAGAAAACAACAAAGAAACTCTTTTGCTTGTTGGGGTTTTCCCTTTCCTGTAGTGTGTTTTACGTTTTAGTGCATGTTAATGGTCTGCCAGTCTAACAACAAAGTTCAGGACACACACACACACACCTATTTGTCACAGCTGGATGAGGAATGCGCTGACGGTAGAGGGGTCAGTGTCACAGACAGTGTGGTCAATTGCCCCCATCCCCTGAGTCTTACCTTGAGCAACACTCCTTAAAGAGTCTCAATCCGACACACACACACACACACACACACACACACACACACACACACACACACACACACACACACACACACACACACACACACACACACACACACACACACACACACACACACACACACACACACACACACACACACACACACACACACACACACACACACACACACACACACACACACACACACACACACACACACACACACACACACACACACACACACACACACACACACACACACACACACACACACACACACACACACACACACACACACACACACACACACACTTCTGTGACATAGCGACATCACTATGTATCACTTGCGCTCCAACACATTTTAATGTACGATAGACTAATAGGCAAGTCATCTCTAAGCAGCTGACCAATCACAACAGACCCGGCCAGCTAACCAATCAGAGCAGACTGGACTCTGCTATCAGACAGAGGGTGAAAAGAGGTGCTGCACAGGCACATGGCTGTGATTACATGTTAGTGCTGTATCATGTTCTGTTGCTTTTAACCTCTTGAGTATTTACTCAATTGTACAATGTCCTTGGATGTCATGAAAGGCACCCTTAAATAAAATGTATTATTATTAAATCCTCAAATTGCAATTGTCCATTGATGCCCACTGTACTGGGGTGACAGTATAATGTAGAGGCAGAGATCTCAAAACGTGGTCAAATAAAACCTATTAAAATAATCAGTTTTTTTGTATTTTGTGTAAACCAATCATTTCAATCTGTGGTAGCAGTCAATGGCCAATTAGACAAGAGACACACTTCCTACTAAATGTGTCACTTTGACAACTTGACATTATTGACACTGGATGTGCATAACTCACACACATGTACACACAGTCAAACTACAGATGAAAATTAGAGAGTAATTTCAATCCAAAACAAACACACATCCTCACAAATGTACACACACATCCTTGCGCCCTGCCAGAGCAGGTTCACAGCAAAACAATATGAGGCCAATCAGGGGACCATTGGTATGGCTCTCCCTCTGCTAATGACGGCACTTTGAAAAGGTAATCTAATTCACCAGCAGCAATTAAGGCTGGGAGCGCCTTGTCACTATCAATTATCCGCTCCTTCACTCATGTTCTCCAGTGTGGACGCTGAGACCGCCTGACACACAGCACTGTCGGACAAATCAACCCCATCAGCCAGCCAGTCACTGAGAACACTAATCATGAGTTTTCAACACACACACAGAGATAGATACTTTATGCCTGAATCATTGCCCGATGAACTAAGTAAGCTTGACGTGAATAGGAATTCCAAGTAGGCTGCAGTTTGAGGTATCTTTACGTAGTTAAACAGTAGATACTGGATCCTACAGAGGGTTACTCTAGGTGGCATGACTGATGTCAGCATCAATCAAATATTGGTTATCAATCGAAACCCATGCTACTCTGAAGTGTTGAGTGTTAGTGTTTTGGATCATCTAAATCATGCCCATGGAAATCAGGGCTCTGACTGACATGAAACTTTGCATAACTCTTCATTGTTCGAATTCACGACCAATAAGAAATAGATGTTTTAATAAGGGCTGCACAATGTATCTACATTTTAATCCAGATTGCAGTATGGACTAGTGCAATATTTGAAATGGCAGGAGCTGCAATGTATGGTAAAATATGTATAAAATATAGAGGGAGAAGTCAGAAACATTCACTTATAATGGAAGCTTATGTTAAAAAATATACTGTATGTTTTCAAATATTTGTATACCAGGAAATGTTTTTTTTAAAAAATGTAAATGTTTTTGGGGGGGAAGGAAAATAAAACATGTTGTGTATAACTGCTGAAGATTGATGAAAAGTATTTAATTCAACTTGGCATTCAAAATAGTTGTTGCATCCAAGCAAAAATAAGAGCTTTTAAAAATGTCTTGATAATGTCCTATTGCAAAGTTCTTACAAAATGCATCAAATCTGTGAAACAGCATCTCTGACTAAACACCAACATGTTACTTGTTTATTATTAGTTGAACTGCAATGAAACAAGTTGAGAGATACATCAAGTTGAAAGTCTTTTGAGGTTTTACTAAAGCAAGATGTGGAGATTAAATCTGTGGCACTGATACGGTACACAGCACCATGACCTGTCGCACTCTAGGACCAAGGACAACCAATCCAAGTAGACCTTCAGACTCCAGACAGAAGTACAAGGTACATAAAGGACTCTGTCCAGGTCTTTGCTTCACTGAATCTCTCCAACAATCAACCTTAGTCAAGGCACTGATGAAGAGGGGATTAGCATAACAGTCATGCTGCTGTAAAGAGTGCTGCAAAGCTTTCAAAGGACTATAATGACTATGTTACTGGAGAAAATCAAAAATCCCTGGTACTGATAGATAGTAACGATACTGTACATACATACACATTAGCTTTACTTCAATTAATAGTTTAATTTAATTTCACAGGTATTTATATGCCATCATTAACAACACTTGTCTGACTCAAAGTCATTTCATAGCTTTTTTCTTGATCAAGAATACTGTTGCAAGTATGTGTGTATTTGAAAGAAAAAGGAAGTTTAATCAATAGAGCAAAGTTTGGGGATTAAATAAAAGACTGCCTTGATTCAAACGCTCTGACATAAGCAATGATAGCTTATAATGAATAGCCATTCACTCAAAGTCTACACCACTGAAGAAAATAGCAGATAAAAAGGGTGCAGAAAACATCCCAAAATGGAATACATGGACACTTTAATTATCACAAGATGGAATCAAAACTATATTCAGTGGTTTTCTCTTCCTATTCAGGGTGAAAGATTAAGATGTTTAGGAATTCTGTGTAACTGAATGGAAAAAGACTTGAATCCCACTGGGAGAAATTCATACCAAACACATTTGCAGAGGTTTATTTAAGTTCATGTGCAAGATAAGCTATAAAAGAAACTGTGTGAAACAGCAATTCCCACCTCAAATTCTTTGTGAAAAAACAATGCAAAGACAACCAGCTTTCAACAGAATTTCATGCCTTTTCCACCCAGGTAGGAGGAAATAATGCCGTCTGTCTTCTGTGTTTGTTATCTAAAAAAAGACAACGTGCTAATTGCATTAACATAAAAAATAGTCGCTTTAATGTGCAATTAGAGTCTCCAAATAACCTGACCTGCATGTCTGTAAGTTAAAAGCCAGAGACATGAGGGAACATACAAACTGTGAGTGTGCAGGACATTCTTGCATCACTGCTAACCACTAATTAAAGTATTTGCTGTATTAAAAGAATGATAAACATGACATGCGCTAACTTCAGATAAGATACTTCCTGTGTAATAATTAAAATAAGCAAACAAAAGTTATGCCTGAGGTAGTCTGATTCAATATGCTTTAAAAAGTATATTATAAGGACACAAAATAAATGACTTGGATCCGCTGCAGATCTGGCTGCTACTGCTGAGAGTGATAAAAGCTCCCATAAGGAGAACATATTGGATTTAAGAAACTTGGACCCCAACCAAAAACCACAAGCAATTATGAGAGTTGGAAGTCAGAGCGAAGACAAAAGAAGAAGAATAGATTAATCAATTAAAGAACGGAATTTTAATTATCCCACTCTGGCTTTTTATTTTCTATTAGCACATACCTAATGTGCAGCCTCAGGAACAAGTACAGTAAGGAGAAATAATAATAATAATAATTGGTGCTACTGTGTAAGCTTTGCTGGCTACTGTGCTGCATGAGATATGATTAAAGTAAAAGGTTAACATACCACGAAATGCTCTTTGAAAAGAGGAACAGTAATCATAAAAAGGATACAGTGTTATAAATCAAGACAGGAAATATAGAAATCTACTGTAGCTCAAATATTTGAGCTGCTCTCCACTTACAGCTACAGAACAACTGCTGGCTTCTCCTCCAGCTGCGACACTTGACAAACTAAAATACACTAAAAGCTCTAATTAAACTCTTTGGAAATTGTCCAATTTGTATTTGCCTTTGAAACAAAACGAAAAGATTTCAACAATCATAAGTCTTGACTTTGAAGGAAAAAATGTCATGAAACTAGATATAATAATTATTGAGTCATATGATGTTTATTATACTGGAAACAATCTAATCCTATGTCATCACAGGAGCCTACAGTATTGATACATATATATATATATACACTTCTCTAATGTAAGGTTGCAGTTTTTGTTTTATGTGCTTCAGTGATTTCTCTGGATTCAGTTGTTATTCCACGTTTTTCTACACATGTTTGTTATTGATTCCTACGGATCAAAAAATGCCTCCGCTCACCCTTCAAGTGTCAAATCAAATGATCATACAGTGCAGCAGATGATTGAAAGACCTGAGCTTCACAAATCAAATCAGCTCACTTGAAGGAAAAGGCAGATTTAAGGTGCTGTGAAACACAAAAGCTCAATAAGAGCTGCAGGTATTGTGATGTGTGTTCTATCTTTTGTTCCTTGATGTCTGTTTTTAATTTATCTGGTTCTCTTTTGTTTTCTAAAAGACATAAAAAATGGTTCTTGATATGAAGTTTTGTGAGTTGTTGGTTGCTCCTTTTACCTTTTAAAAATAATCTTTGCTTAAGGCAAAACTACCACAGGGCTGACACTAAATATTCATCTTGTAAGTGGAATCGTTTGACTCAACGACAAATGCCCATCACAAGCCAAAACATATGACATGCTAACTTCTTCTGAACTTCAATTGACTACATCAAAGACAAAGATATCTGCCATTCACCGGATGACAGGCAGATTCTGTTAGCAACTACCTAGTGAACACAGCATTTAACAGAAAAGAGACACATTTCTCTCCAGAGATGGTGAAGACCAAAACAGATCTCAAAGGAGAGTAAACATTGGAATATGAAATACACAACTGGCACCACCTTTCACTGTCTACCACCTGCTGGCTAGCATGTTGAAACATTTTGTATAAAAGGTGAATATACTTCATGTCAGTGTTTTGTTAAGCGTTTATTTTGCTTTCAGAAGAAGTCAAGTCAGTAGATTAAATAATGATAGATGGAGCTATCTCCTACTCACTCTTCAATTAACTGACTAAAACATGCTTTGGCAAAATGCCTTTTCTCTGTTTTCACCACGCCTAGAGCAAACAAGTGCCGCTGAAATTCGTCATCAATTAGGTTTGCGGTTACACAGGGGTAGATTTATCTTACCAGTTTGCCATGCGTTTCTTTCTTACAATACCACACATATACTCGTGTTATATCCTTCCTATAATACAAGTTAATACTAGCATTGTTAAACTTGTGATTAGCCATGATGAATAAGATAATTATTGTGATTAACCCGCGATAAATCGTTTTTCTTGATTGAGACCACTACAAAAAACACTCGGCTACATGTTGCTGTTTATACAAACTATGAGCTTTCACCAACCCCAGTCCAAAAAGTATAAACAGTTCATCTCCTCAGTAGCCTTCTAAAAGGAAAAACACTGTAAGCCTGATTTGATCTGCAGCATCTGATGGCAGATCAGTAGAGTTGGTCTTTGAGTCATCACAGTGCTGAAGCATCCACAGGAAGCATGCCCCGCTGCTGCTGACAGACTCCAACAGCCACTCAGAGAGCAGAGACGGCAACAAAGATGGAGGGAAAAGCATGAAGGATAAACAAAAACAAACACAGACATCAAGAGTCATTGAAGCAGTGTGTGAGAGCCACGTGAAGCAGCCCACCCTTCGGAGGAAATAGCAGCTGGTGTGTCTACTAACAGCCCTACAGGGGCCGTGGCCTCCACTGCCACAAATATGGAGAAGCAGAAAGGAGAGATAGGAGGAGGGCTGGGTGATGGAGGGGGACGCTCAGGGCTAAATGGGGGTGAGCAGTTAAGCCTTGTTGGTTACAGTATTGGCAGGAAATGCAGGAGTTGAGAGGGGGCATGACGGGTTTACGGTCCATTTTAAAGTCACAAGTAAAGGAAGTGAATGTTTTTGGAACATTATCAGGGTTTACCAAAGTCCTACATAAGTATAACTTTTTGCCAAAGGCAGTATTATTTTCCAAAACAGACTAAAGAAGTAAACATCTCCTAAAAACAACAACTATAAAAGCTCTGATGAATGATGAAAACTGAAAACAAAATCTGCAAACAAATACATATTGAAAATGGGGGAAATACTTAATCAATAAATAATCAAAGTGGTAATCGAAAGGACTTACTTTAAATCCAATGTCATCGTTTCCCTATTAAATGTAATTCCCATTATCAAACAATAACAACAATACAGGTTATAGGACATACACTAAACATATACTTGTGTTGAACAATATTAATATGACATGTTAGAGCAGGGGTCTCAAACTCAAGGCCCGGGGGCCAAATCCGGCCCGCAACTTCATTTTATGTGGTCCCGCAAGAGCTTGCAAAGAATATAATACGTTTATTATACGGTTACATGCCACTTTACAGAAGCACGTTGCCCATAAACTACATGTCCCACAATGCATCTCGTTTTGTGACATGCGCACTGAAGAGACTTGCAATTATTTGCCCTGGACTTCTGCTTTCAGACGTAGTTAATTACTAAGTACCGTAATTAAATCCAATTCAGAGGCGATAATGTAATATAATACATTATTTTATATATATATTATATATTTATATAGTTACAACCGGCCCTTTGAGTGCAACCTTTATGCGAATGTGACCCGCGATGAAATTGAGTTTGACACCCTTGTGTTAGAGTAACTATATATAAGGGTAACCTGCGTGTAATTGAAATGGCATATTTAATCATTTCATAGTGAATTATGACATTTTCATGATTTGTTGCATCAATGAGTTAATAACTTATTTAATTATGAATTTTAAAAAAGTGGGACTTCAAATTAAACTTATGGCATTGTCATTATTATTAATATTAAAATAGTGTGTAACCAATTATCTTCTTGAAGACTTGATTCATAGTTCTTTCTTTTTCTTTTTTTCACAAGTTTATGTTTTCAAATTGCTCCTTTTTTTAACCCAAAACCAGAAAATATTTAATTTGCTATCACATACAACAAACAAAAGCAGAGCAGATTCTGAAAACAGAAAATGTGTGGTAGTTTTGCTTTGATAAACTGAAATGATCAATGGATTCATAGAAAAGTTCATTCATTCGCTTTTTGCACCTAGTATGACGCAAATACTATGGGACGTAGATGAGTTTTATACAAACAGGCTTACTGAACCCCACACCCACGTGAATTATAACATTCCAAGTCTCAGTTGCTACGGGCCTGCTTCACCTCGTTCTTAGTCCCACTCAGTTAAAAGGTCAAGAACCAAAAATAACTATAATCCACTCTTCAGAAAAGATCATAAAAACTCTCAAGTCAATCGTGAGAAAGAATTGTCCATACGGTTGAAAACACTGTGAAGTGATCTGATATAGGGAAAGGAAAGCCGACGTGCACTGAAGTTCGCTGTCACATTACGCAAGTTTAGACTGGAATCCATGTTATTTCAAAACTTTCTTTTAATATTACGGAGAAGAAATGGGCTTTTCAGTGAGCATAAAACACTCTGAGTCTACAGCATCAGTAACAGACAAACTTCTCCGTCTACAAAGCTTATGATAAACAACAACTTCATCAAATATGGTTTACTTTCACTTATTTCTCTCTAAGCTCTTTTCATAAAGCCATTCCAAACACAAACCTAAATCCAGCAGTAAAGCTGTACTGCACGACGTAATATTTTACAACATTTCTCAATATTCCATACGGCGTGTATGTGTGCTTCTCCCATTGCAAGTCTCGTCCACCATGTTCCTTCATCTTCTTTATCTCCCCCTCTTTCCCTATCTCTCTCTACATTTCAATATTGAAGAGAGTTTTATTAAGGGCTAGACTCGGGTGTGCTGAGGCGCTCTCAGTAATTTTCCTACAAAGTGCTTTAATCCATCACACGGCCAACATGTGGCCTTTGCAGCCATACATCATCTCAGCCCAGGGAGGGAGAGGAGAGGGAAGGAGAGGGAGTGGTAGCATAATTTCTTCTCACCACCTCCTCCTCCTCCTCCTCCTCTTCCTCACCCAGTCTTCTTCTTCTTCTTCTTCTTCTTCTTCTTCTCTACCTTCATCTCCCCCCAGAGTTTCCCACCTGGGAGGGAAACCACATCTTCTGCACATATTCCTCAGGCAAGTCCACTCTCCATTTACAAATGAGAGTGAGGCATGAGCGAGGATTGAATGAGGGGAGGGGGGGGCAACGAGAGGGAGAGAAAATGAAAGAGATGGAGATAGCCGTGAGTGAATGAGAGGGAGAGAGAAAGAGATAAGGAAAATGGAGAAAAGCTTACTGGAATGAATTAAAACTGGGGACAAAAGCAGGTGAGAGGAAGTCAGACAGTGTGTGTGAGCATGGCGCCAGCACCTGTACTTGCATGAGGAAATAGAAATGGGCAGTGAAGGAGTGTACATGGGGGGGGAGTGATTCATTTCCCAGCATGCAGCTGGTACAGTATTGCCCTCTGCGTTGCCCCCGGCCAACACCTGCCTCCATTTCGCTCTCTCCGCCCTCTCTGTGCCGAGGAGCAGTGGTGAACTCTGGGCCCCCTGACTAATGGAATGGGCCCTCTCTTCCAACCATTAGACGATTGGTGTCCCTTTCCGCGGCCCTGGGTGCCCTATGCTTCAGGAAAAGGGAGTGAAAGGGGGCGAGGGAGAAGATCGTGACACGTTGGCCTTTTTTCCTTTTGCCAGAACACCTGGCCAGAACATCACAGCCTGGAGTAATCCAGCCAGAGTAAGGCTTCCAAATAGCTTAGCTTCTGACTGAGGCTGTTTCTGAGAGGATATTAGAAATTGTGAATTGGGCGCAGCGCTACAAGGTTCCAGAGAAGAAAGTCTCTGAATGTGCACGAATGATCGCGAGGCATTTGTGTGATTTCATTTAGCCGCTAAATCCAGTGCTCTGCCTCAATTACATCTGCTTTACTCAGATAGAAAACACACTGTGTGAGTACAGAGGGGGGGAGGGAGGTGGCGGGGTGGAGGGGGGGAGCATGGAGGGGATTGAGGATTGAATCTCTCGATGAGCTGATAGCACGTCTGCAGACAGCGAGCCAAGCTGTGCCGCTGTAATGTTATGCTAATGGTATGCTAATGATATGCTAATCTTCCGCCAGTATTCCACCTCAACGGAGAGAAGGGGAATCTGGGAGGCCTTTCACCATTGGTTGGAGACCGGGGACTTCCTGGTGTCAGAGTTCAAGACAGAATCACGCAGACACACACATGCACACACAGTACACACATACTTAATTCTTGAAGCAGTCATCTCAGCTAAAATAAAAACAATGCCACACGCAGACCTAATCTGGCTCTAATCCGATTTGCAAAGTCTTAAGTAAGCAAGTATACAATGTGAAGTCATGTGATGTTACTTCAAACTCGGGCGGCTGGATTGTAAGTAAGCCTGGAAGATAAGATGATTTTGTATTTTAATCAGCGTGTAATATCAAGTCACTGTGCTGTTGTTCTGAGCATCCGACAATCATCTATTTGAGATCACGATCAGGTTCCTTTTTCCTTTGTCATTGTGTGAGAAACCCTGCACCTGTAATGGCTGCCATTACCTGCCTAGTCAAAGAGTCTCTTTCTCCCGGGCTCATAATGACTGCATTAAACCACCACGTCCTTGTTTTGGAGATGAGACTCACCATTGTGTAACAGTAATCTTTGAATCCACGTCAGTATACTGACACATAATTACAAGCGAGGGATCCTGGGTGCACTGCATTGTTTGTCTCTTTATTTAATGTTTCTACATTTCACTGCATCATTGAGAATGAGCCGATTTACCCTCCAAAAAGGAATCTATCAGCCATCTTTAAACATTTCTAAATGAGCAAGGTGTAAGACAAGTGAAAGATAAACGTAGATAGATAAACTCCATCTCCCCGACACATTTAAAAATCATAAAGACTGACAGGAAACGCTTCAATGCATCTGCAAAATAGCAACTGCAATGCATCACAGTAAATCTGTCCGTGTGGCATAAAGACATCATCGCGGGTATTTCGCTTTGTTTTTCTTTGTGTTTCACAGTTGCAAAATGGATATGTCAAGCCTGCACAATGGAGAGACGAGATGACATTTTCCTGGATGCTGTACACTAAATCAAAGAGACCAACAATATGTTGAGTGCCAGCATGGAGACATTTGATTCCCATTCCACTCATGCGGCATTACCACTGGAATGCCAGCAGACATCACAATCCTCCCCGAGCCGACGCAGGGGCTGCTTGTCAGACTTTTCATTCCACTTCAATGTTTTAAATATATATATATACGCATATTACAGCAAATTGTGAAGCGTCTGATTCTTCTTGATATTAGGATATTTACAATGGGCTTGACTTAACAAAGGCGAGTTAGTGTCAGTGCCATTTAGCATCAGCCTCTGGCGACAGAAAGGTAGTCAGCAGATTGGACCTGGGGGGGATCGTGAGAGTGGGGGTTGCTCAGGATATGGAGGTGCTGGGTTGAACACCTTATTAACATACAACATGCTTACTGCATATCCTTGACAATGGATTACTACAGAATCCCAGCACAGCATCTTTTCACTGGTTTCTACACGACATGATTTCAGTACAATTTCACAAATGTGAAATCACATTATAGTCTGACAAAAAGGGGTGTAACGATACTAGATGTGGAACAGTTTAATGATCAAAAATGCACTATTATCATCGGTGCAACCAAACAACACGATCATTATCCCTTAGATGAAATGATGTTCTCCTTCCTAAATATCTAAACATTGCATAGGAACTGATTTCCACAACACTACTCAAATATAGCTTCATTTTGCACAAGAAAAACCACAATACAAACCAACGATGGGGGTGCAACGATACATTGGCATGGATCAAGTGACAATATTTAGATGTGGATTCCTTTTAAATGATCATACATTGGAAAAATATAACATATCATTATCTTGTAGATAAGGTTTTATTTTTGAAAGGCCCATGGATCGTTTGTGTCACTATTTCAATCGGTTCCTAAACATTCAAACAGTGCCTAAACAAGGCATATCATCACAATATAAACCAACAGAACATTGATATGGATCCAGTATCGACTTAATGATGAACAAACTAAAGTCATCGATGCAATGAGATAAAATGGTCCATATCATCTTTGAGGTGTGCTTTTCTTTTTGAAATAGCCATGGAAACACCTTTTCAATACTCCTCCCTTACAAAGATTGAATAAATATAAGAATAGGGCACTTTTTAGTAAACAGGCCAGTTTTATACTTTTTGATAAAAATGCATTGAAGGGCCCATTAATAACATTTTCATATTAAGGGCTGCTTTTTGTAAGTTTGATTAAATGTAACTGGTTGTGTTAATGTGTCATATGATGTTGTCTTACAGTATATTGCAGACAAAACTTGTGATTCACCAACCTACTAACACAAATAAAGTTAGTGCATATATGTTTTTATACCGCAACGTTTTTCTTTTGTTTTTGTAATTCTAAGTGGCATGGAGGGACTATCAGTGGTGTAAGAGCAGCAAGAAATGCAGGGAGAAGGCAGAGGTGTTTGTGTGCATACATGAGGGACAATGAGAGAGAGACATGCAGAGAGGAAGACAGAGACGGGGGTGGACTGTCCAATACACTCCTGATAAAGGTCACAGAGATGTTTTATTCATGATCCAGGCAGCAGCAGCGGCAGCAGAGGGGCCAAGGTTGAAATGAGCTTGCGTCCCCGTTCCCCAGGGCCAGCGCTGCACATGGCCTCACACCGGGCCAGCAGACACGGTCCCCTACTCCCCTAACTCTTATCAATAATGCCAAAACGTATACACACACTCTTTCAGTATCACTCATCAATAACTCCAATCAGACTGTTCTTTTATTGATGGAGGAACAAGCACCTGCTGCCGAAGTTCATTCTTTTAAACATGCTTAAGTGATACTCAATTATTTTAAGGGGACTCTTGGAGACTGTAGGTGTGACGTAATGTGGGATTTTCAGACAGTCAGAAGAAGTTCCTTTCAAAATATGTTATGCCCTTGAACAGCCTCTTTGAACTCGCCCTTACAAAAGAAATACAGTATTCCAGCTATCCAAGACCCGCTCAGAGCCTTTTATTAAAAATGTTACTGCAGCAGAGAATTTCTTTTTTTAAGGGAGCTGACACAATTTCAGACTCAACAACCAAAGTAACCTTTAAAGTATTGATGTGGATAAATCACATGTAGTCTTCTGACAATTGGAAAGATTTCACTATGACAGATTAAAACTCAGGCAAATAGGTAAAGACCCAATCATCTCTGAAGACATTCAACTGGAGCCTATTCCACATATTGGAGTTTCTCACAGGCGTGAACTGGTTAGATAGGAGTGTGTATGTGCATGTGTGTCACTGTGTGTAGACTCTAGTGCCTTTGATCAGATATGAAATATTCAGAAAGGCTGCTGTAATTTGATGAAAGTCAGATATCCCTCAAATAGGAAACAGAAGTCAGCACTTTGGCAGCTCTTGAAAAAAAAACTCAGTAACAGGGAAATGTAAGATCCAGGCCTATATATGTGGAGGCAACAACAAGGAGCTTTTAAACATGCACTGACCTGCTGTATGAACTCCAGTGTGTGCTGCTCAGCCAGAGCTCTGGCAGCTCTGATGCCTCTGTCCATTTGCACCGCATAGAAGACGTGGCGGTTGGTCCCATGATGCCCCTCTGTGGTCACTAGCTTCATCTGCATCAGGCAGACAAGCAACAGCACAACTGCACTGAACATGGAGCCTGTAAAAAAGAAGAAGGCATGGGAGAAAAGGACTGATGAGTCATCAAATAGTTGTAGAAAATGCAAACTTTTATTTAAATGCAAGTCCACAATGTATATTTTAGGACAGTCTTAACCCACATGACTTCTTTAGAAACGATATTAGAGTGTGTTCCTAGAAGTAAAACCAGTTTGGAAGTGGTGCCGTGATGAAGTATTTATTCAAGCCAGCCTTGATGTTAGCATGGCCAGAAAAAAGACAATTAGAAGTCCTTTATTCCATCGGCTGTGACCCTCCTGAATAACAGTCTGTTTAAATAAGTATCCCCTCCAACACACACACATATACACACCTTGACTCAAACTTAAGCGCCCTTTCCAAGCCTAAAGGATCCTTCTTAGGACATTCTGACACCAACACCATCATCTAATGTGAATGTACTGTATAGTAAATGATTTATTTTAAATACAACTGATATTTGAGTGGACACAAGCCATTCCAAAAACAAACCCTCAATAATTGTATTAAGACAAGCAACTTTGTCACTTTAACAGGTAATTTCCCTATTTGTGTGTGTATAAATTGTGTGTTGTTTTGTGTATGGTGAGTGTTGCTTTGCTTTATTTGCCAGTTCCAAAGACACATTTCCATTTCAGATAGATTTGATTGACAATAAAGTAATCTGAATTACAACGGATCCCTCAGCAAAAAGGATTGAGATTTTTCCATCGGATTTTCAAAAATTGCAGAAAACAAGATACTGTCTGTGGTAAATTAAACGTTTATGATACTTGTGTTGTTCAGCAGAATCATCTCCACTTCGGGTTGATGATGTTTATTAGTTTCATTCGGTGACTTATTAGCAACTGCTGTGTTTAAATGACACATAAAAAATTCAGAAATTTACGATTTGGGTATTTAATGACATATTTACTGGGTATTTTATGCTGTGGAAATACTCTTTAACCAAAATGTTTGAGCTCATTCCTGCACCATTCATTGAAAGCCTATAATAACGCTGATGCAAATAAGCATCACATAGTATAAAGAAAGCATGACGGTAAGGGTGAAACTCATGACTATTCAATTTTCCATTCATTATTTTTAAATGTAGAAATTGTGAAAAATGCCCAACATGACATATTCATATAGCAAAGGTTGTCCTATCTACACTCAAAAACACAAATATAATAAGTGTATGTATCATAAATGATTAAGAAAAGCATTACATCCTCACATTTGATAACCTGGACCCAGACCGAAAAGACAAACAAATATTTGCTCTTTTACATTTTTCAGTTCTAAACTTAGAAACAAAACTTTCCAGAATCCCACTGGATGCTCTCTCCCTAAAATAAAGTTTAAAAACTGACATTATTAATATCCACATTAAAAAAACACAAACACCTACGATTTTAAACCTTAACACAACACTCCCATCTAACTACACACATGAGTTTAAAGAGTGTGGGATTCAGCATCTCTGCGTTGGCAATTGTGAAGCAATTTGCCCACAGCCACCTCCTCTGTACTCTTGCACGAAATCCACAGCGGCTGCCACCTACATCATGTGCACCACCCACCTGTAGCCGGAGTGAAGCGTCCAGGAGAAATCTTTCACCCAGTGCGATGAAAGCTAGAACTCTGGCATCGAGGGGCCCCGAGCTAGACAACGCACTCTCTCCAGTTCCCAACCCACACGTTTAATCTCCTGGCCCTTGATGCAAATGCTTCTGAGAGCAGAAAGGCAGCAGCGCTCTCATTGTGTGAACTAACTTCCCTCTTTAAGCAAAACAGGAACTTTATCAGGCTTTTCTATGCCAGCGCTTTCCTGTGAACTGTGATAGAATGACAAGTTGTCACCTCTCTTCTCAGTGACTACTTGACAAGAAGAAGAAAAAACACTCAGACCATAGGATGAATGCATTATTGAAGAACATTAATTGCTTACACTCCCACTCCTTCCCACAGATTATGCAACTAACATTTACTGCTGATCCACGAATATTGTCAATATCTTTGTATATTCATATACAAGTGAGTTTATACATAAAGTTATTAGAAAAGTGATTTTATAACTTGTTAGTAAGTTTCTTTCCAAATACACACATAGCTCCTAAACAACAAAAGGCTGCATTTCTTAGTAGTTATTTGGCAAAAATGTCATGGACAACAATTCCATCTTTTTTTGACAGGAGTTTAAGTTAAAGTGAAAGTGCTAAACATTTTTGATGTTTCATCTTCATAATTGTGCGGTTTTTGTGCGAGTCCTCAAGATGTTCAACTAAAGATTTAAGGGTTTTAGAATGTTGGCGGGAAACACGAGTTTCTGTAAATAGTGTTGGACATTTTTTACTTATTTCTGACATTTTCACACCAAAAAATACATAAATAATTATGAAGATAATCAACGGATCAATAAATAATTTAAGCAATTGTTAGCTGCAAACCTACATCATTGTTACAATTGAATCTATTGCCTGCAATTCATGGGCAACTTCTCTTATGATCTTTTTTGGATTGTTAATTAACGTTTGAAAACAAGTGCTAACATGTTGATGTTCCAGTTTTTCAAATCTGCCAATTCAGTCTCCATGATATTTCAAGTCACCCTATTATGCTAATTTTTGGTTTTCCCTTTCTTGTAGTGTGTTTTATAGGTTTGTGTGCATGCAAATGGTCGTCAAAGGCTAAAAGTTGACGCCAGAGGGAGTTTCTCTCCCACTGACTGCAATGGACTCCTTTGTTTACTTTCATAACATAATGTGATTGCTATGTAACATTCACACTTTACAGACACATTTCCAAGCTGATGACCAATCACAACAGAAACCGGCCACAACCGTATGAGAAAAATAAACCCCCAAAAAATAATCGTAATTAATTGAGAAAGTAATCTTAACATAATTAATAATGAATAAAATTGCTAGTTGCAGCCTCACATAATTGTTCAAATTGAATCTATTGCCTATAATCTCTTTACTTTTTGGAACAAATTCTGCAATTTCACTCCCAAAAACACCCACTAACACACATTGGAACTCCAAACTGGAAGATTGAGATCTCTCACACCATTTAATTCTGTTTGTATGTTTATCTGACTTCTCTTCAAAAGCAAAGTGCCTCCTCCTGCAGCATTTCCCCCCCAAACAACAAGGAGTGCATCTGACCACCGTTTAAAGTCTACAGCATCCTTCAGCTCCAATCTCCCATGCCGCTGATTGAAATCGATAACCTCACTTGGGGCTCGGGCCCTAGTCAATCCCACTGGAGGTGCAGGGCCGGCGGCGTGCACCCCAACCAGCGAGGAGTGGGGCCTCAGGCAGAGATGGAGTAGAAAGGCAGAGAGGGAGGGAGGGAGCAAAGGGTGAGCGCATGAGTACAGCAGAGCCACATTGAACAGTGTCAGGGCCTCGGGGCCTTCTGGGACGCTGATAAAGTACCTGGACATTTTTATAGACAAACTACTTATTTCCGTCCTCATATCGCTCGGGAAGACTGATAACTTTATATTCCTCTCAGGCAGATGAATGAAAGGAGGAGGGGGGGGGGGGGGGGGCTTTGAGGAGTTTAATTGATCAAACTGAAGCCACAAGGGTTTTTTTCTGGAGATAAAAGAGACTAGCTCTCCCTCTGTACAATGCAGAGATCTTTTAGAAAGCAGACCCAATGAAAAAAGAGAATGTAAGTCATTATGCAAAGTCATTACAAGCCTCTGACTATACTCTTTAAAGAGATGGTGTTAATGGTGAAATTGTATGTACAGGATTTCCAGAGGTCAAACCTCTGGTCGTAGGATAACATTATTTTACATTGTCCCGATTTTTACTCTAACCAAACTTATAGACGGCTGTTTTGAGGTCAAACTATTTTAAGAGTCTGACAACAGTAAAATATCATGCATTACTGCTCAGAGGGCAACAAGGGGTAAGCCAGGGCCGAACTCACCATATACATTGGGACACACCCCCCCCCCAATATTCAGATACGCTCAAAATGTCCCCCCCAATAATATATAGCCTAACTGATATCAAAAAATTAAAATAAAATTACTATTCTATTACTTTTTTATTTGAGCTATTTGTATACTTGAAAATATGTATTTTCTTCACCAAAATGATATATTCTTTTCATATGTAAATTGGTTGTTTGTTTATGCATACCTTTATTTTGTACCCGGGGGGTGTATTTCGCTGTCGCACGTCCGAGTCCAGCTTCAGTTAGCGTTGATGCTCGAAGCAGGTCAGTCATGTTTTAATTTGCCCTCCATCCGTTCTGGTATCTTTTTCTAGTTAGCCCTAAACTATATTATTTTATTTCGTAATGGTAATGTTAATGAACCCTCCGGTTTAGCTTCTTTGTGTAAATAACTTGTAGTTCTGATACACAGTTTTGTGAATATTGTTTTTTTTTGCCCCCACGGGCGGGGGCATGGGGTTTGACAGGTTTTAAAGTATCCCATGTGTTAGTGAATTTTTATATATTTTCCTTTAGAATGGCAGGAAATTAGTATAGTATACAATTTTAGTAATTTTTGGTCCCCCCCCATGTTGACTCCATGGTTACAGCCTTGGGGTAAGCAGTAAAGATAATTTCACTGGAGTCCAAGTAATCATTCCCAATAGAGCAGTATGGAACTTTATTGTCCCAGGAGGGCACGACATACGTCTTTGGCTGGTCCATCAGGATAATAAACACAGTGAAATCAATATGATGATATTGTTATACCGTGTTTATTCTGACAAAAGATAATTACCAATACCAAGATCAAAGTAATACAAATCTTCAGGAATGGGGTTACTTTTATGCTGTTTGTTCATTATATTTATTGCACATAAAATATTTTTTTATATATATTTTTGTTTGCAAAAAGTGTTTGTATAGAGTGGAGGAAATATTAACTGTCATCTTTCCTACAAACAGCAACATTAAGCGGTGCATTTTATCAATTTTTGTCGCCGTCCTGCAATTCTCTAACTCTAGTCAACTTGCTTTTATTCGCCACAGTAATGTTAAAGTCGCAGACAGGGATATAGTATCTAAATCTGAAGTGTCCTTTAGCAAGAAAATGCATGCATTCACCATATTGTCCCTCGTTGCAATTTTCAGACAGAACTACATAAGGTGTGTGTGTATTAAAACTAAGACTTTATAATCTCTATAAACAGATTATACGGTAGGCAACGGGACAAGATGCTATATCTGATTAGTAGGGATCAGGCTTCCAATTTTAGTCTGAGTAATATTGCCCTGTCAAGTTTGAAAAGGTTCTGGTTAATTGCAGGTAAACAGTCTGTGTGGAGAACACAAGAGACGGAACACATTAGACCAAATGCAATCTCCGAACCTATTGGCTATCAACCTATCAACTCTTTAGCTTGAAACTAACTTGAAATTAGCTTTTAACAAGGCTACTTGTGAAACAATCTGGTTTTCGACATCTCAACTCAGACTCCATTCTAGAGTCTCATATGGCTTATCAGTAAACAATTGGTGATGCACAGAACAATAAGTCTTGTTGAAATGTCACTGTGTGGCCATGGTGTCTAACTGGCTTCAGAGCCCGGCACTCGACAAAACTACACCTGGCTGGTTGTGGTTTTATAAACATTTAAATAAAAGTCAAAGTTGGCTTGGCGGCTAGCTGAACATGTTTTCAGGTAGGCTAGGAGGCCACTCAGTCCTCTGATTGTTACATTCATGTTAAACCCATGGAAACATTTGTTCAACTCTGTTTGATTATCTTGCAATCTAGATTGTTTGTTGAAGTACTCATTGATATTTTTTACTTTTGTAATAACCTTTCCCCACCTTAGTCTTTTCCAGGGCTCCATATAAAGCAGAAGGGTAACTATTAAAGTCACTTACAATGGTTGTATTCAATTTAGGTTTGCCAGGCCCTTGTTATGTCACCGCTGAGTAATTGGCATGCCTTATGGGCACCTGCATGTACTGTAACAGAGCCACAGTAAACTTTTATTTTACTCACACTTCCTCTACTGTCCCAGGTAACACATTTCTATTCACAGTGTAGCGCCACCTTTTAACAACCTGAAAGACATCTAATCTGGCAGTACTGTGACGGTGTATTACTTTTACTATAATGTATTTTAAAGAGGGGCAACATTTCAACATATGTTGCTTCTACAGTAGTCTGTCAGTAGTGACAGTCATTTGTGATAGCAACAGTAGTCCAATAGACAAGTTATACATCAGGTAATTTACTAATAAAATCTCCCTGTATCAAATATAGGCATAAAATCCCTTCCTTGTCTTGTGATAATATAATACATAGGAAACATGGAATGCATTCAGAGAATGGACTGGAACACATCTTAATAGTGATGACATTTGAATGTCCTGTGTCTAGAATTGTGGTGTGTCTCATATTGAAGTCAACCTGCTAGTGCATCCAGACTGGAGACGAGGCTACATCACATCAGAAGGCGAGGGGGGGGGGGGGTTCAAACGACTTAAACAGGTTCAAACGACCTCACCCCCTCCATGCACCACCGCGGTGCACTGAAAGGATTCAATGGGTTTGTAGTGTAGTGACAGAAATAAAGCAAGCATTTACCTTTCTTTTGCAGGCGACAGAGCCTTCACACACATGGGCTGCCTCCTGTTGAAAGCAGGGAGGGAGGTCGATGCATCGTAAAGGAACAAATCTCCCGACGCGTCCATTTTTATTGTGTCCACTTACTCCTGGTAATAAAACGTGCAAATTAGAGCATGCAAAACACTGAATCTATAACGTGCATCTCCTCACTGGACCAGTCAAACGTGCAGAAATAACGAAGTGTAAGTCGACAAAACGAGCACATCCACGGCGTGTGGCGGAACGGGGGGACTTTGTAAAGATGTGAGAATGCATTAGAATGCAAGAAATGGTGTGATGGCGAGAGGGACTGTTGGGAGAGACAGATCTGCATATGGAAATTAGGGTTAGCGTGGATAAAATACTACTTCGACCACTGTAATAATTGTAGTGGTACCCTTGCAGGGTGAAAGCAAGTGACTAATAATACTAACATGTCTAAAAAAAAGTCATGTCATGGGGCAGGTGCTGTGGTCAAACATAAAAGCACTTTCATTAACATCTATTACATGTGCTAAAGGCTATCACGTTTCTTTAATAACAACCATATGGACATTTTAGACTGAGCAGTGTTTTCGCGGGTTTCTGTTATGGCCTGTGTAAATGAAACGTACACCTGTAACTCTTTTTGTAAACAAAGACTAAACAATTTTTTTTAAAACTAATTTAATAACATTCTATTGAGAGGGAAAATAGTTCGCAGGGTTTTCAGTGAAGACGTTGACTTTCCTCTTTCACAAAACTCTAGAAATAAAGACGTTAAAACAAGCATAAGTCATGTCCAACAAGTACAGAACATGAACACACTCTACCTGCAGCAACAAATGCGAAGAAGGAAGCGCGTGGCAGTGAGCCCTCTTGTTGTCTGTCGATCAACTCGACAGGGTCACGCCCACTTTGAAACTTCAGACCAATCAACGGGCGCAGGGTGGGTGAGCGCATGCGTGAAGCGGAAGCGCGGGAGACTCTGAAAACCCAAACAACGGAGCCCTGACAGCAATGTGAACTGTGTGTTGCTTTACATTTACGGAATATAACATTTCATAAGAAGCCGGATTCAAGGTTGTAAATGTTTTACAAGATGTGTTTCTCTCGGAGCGCTCATGTGTTTAGTTTCCCTGTTAGGAATGCTGATTTGTAGGTTTACTAACGCTAACTCTGCATTCATAAGCAGATACTAACCTTACTAAAAACGTAGGATGTCGCCTTATCCACTGGCAAACGCATACACCTTGTAGAGAGATAGATCCTTTTATAACAACAGCTGCTGTCCTGTGGGATGCATTATGAAGTAAGGTTAACTTGCTATGTTGTTTAGCATTTAATCTGTAGTTTTGAAGCAAGGCAACAAAAACAATTGCCAGATTGTTAATATTAGAAGAAGACGTCATATTTATACAGCTGAATAATGTCAGCTTCTGTTTGATTTAACGTATTTTTCTGACCTGTTAGGTATTGTGTGTGATTTGTTCTAATGTCCTGCATAAGATACAAATAATAGCTGTCTTCTACTTGCATTTAACATATTGTATGCACATTTTGTCTGTGCATCTTCTTCATAGAGTATGTGCATGCCAGCTGCTTTTTTTCTGTAACTGATTCAACACATTACCTAGGATTTGGGGAACAATCTTGTAATTAATATGTTTGTCATTAAAGTTGATACTGATTCTACAGTGGCAGAATGGCAGACGACTTCAGCCAATCCCTCACCCCTCCAGTTTCTCCCTTCGCCGCTGACAGCTTCTGTGATATGACTCCAGCTCGTCCTCCATGCTTCTGCTGCTCTGAAACAAAGGAGGACCCCACTGGAGCATTCTCCCCCCTGGGCTATGCTGCCGGAGGCTCTCTGAAACGGTAGAGTTACTGTCTTTCGTAAAACATGTTTTTCCCACTACTGTTATCACTGTACTGTTTTGTGAAAATGTCCCATTGAAAGCTGTCCTCAGCAACTCTCTGGATTATCCTGAGTAACTGGAGAAATGCTCTAATAACACACACTTCTGTTGATTTTCTTTCAAAGGTCAGACCTTGATGCTGCGAGAACAAAAAATGAAATGCCACTTTTCCCCATTTAACGAGTGGCAGAAGAAGTCCTAGAAAAAAATTAAATGAAGTCGTAACAGACGTGACTGTTTCCTCTCCGCAGGCTGCTGCTGCGCCTCGATCCGGCCCCCGCAGAGTATGAAACAGACACAGTGGAGATCTTTGGTTTCCCCTGGGTCACAGAGACCGCATTGGTGGAATCCACAAAGCTACTCTTTGGTTTGTTCAGGTAAGCCAAGATATAGAAAAGATCTTCGTTAATTTCACTTAAAAATGTCACCCAGTTTACATTTTTTATTTTTGTTGCTACAGACAGCCTATGTAAAGGTCATTTGAAACTCTGTTCACCATTCACATATATGCCACTGGTCTTATTTGCTCTTCGTTATATTTCAGGCAGAAAGTCTACAGGCTGGAGTCCTTGGTGCAGTCCAGCTCACATGACTTTGGTAAGTTTGTGCAATATGTGTTTGAGGGCTGCACGATTTGGAAAAACTAACTAATTGTGTTGACTGATATTGCAATTGGGACATGATTTGCAACTCTAGAGGTAGTCAACATTTCACATTTATCCGAAAAATACTGCACTTGCTACAATTTGTACAGTTTGCTTGTCCATATAGCAATTTCAATAAAATGTAAATGAATTGTGCAGCAATATTGTAGTCCAGAGCTTTCATTTGTATATCTTATGATAGAATTGTTTCCACACAGTAGGCCTGTATTTGCTTACATTAATGGACATCTTACGTGTTTTTAAGATGCATATATTGTTTGTACATCGGCAAACACATAATGTATTTAGAGTAAACAGGATTTGCATATGTTTTGGTTTTAAAATGAAGCTGGAGTTTAGCATCCTTTTACACTTGGAGAGAAGAGAAGAAGTCAAATTGCTCCCTTAGGCGCCTCAAATTATAAACTTTAAATAATGTTGTTGAATTCTGTTTGAACTTAAGACCTTTCAAATTGGCGGGCAGTCGGTGTAACCAGTGAGCTACATATCAGCCAGGAAAATTACTTTGCTCAAGGCCAAAGACCAAATCAATGCAACATACAATACATGCATATCAGGTGATTAGTTTAATTAACTGAGGAAGCAGCAGCAAAAGCAATGAATAATAAAGATATTGTCTGTTTTTCTGAAGTTAGCACACTAATTAATCAGCTATCTGTTCCAACAAATGAGTTTGCAATAATGAGCTCTACTTCCAGTGTTTGAGTCGTGTGTGTTTCTGATAAGGTGTGCTTGTTTTGCATAAGTTTAAGGAACAACATCCGTCATGTGTTTAGGTCAAGCAGGCAACCTCCACTATGAAGCCGAGGACCTCAGAGAGCAGTGTGTTTCATTTCTCCAGTATGTAAAGGTCTTCCTGCACAGGTACATCTACATGAAGTTTACCAGTAATGGAAATGTTGGTTCTCTAGGTCTATTTTGGACCCTCATGTCCCTTGCTTTGTTTTTTCAGATTCTTGAAACCCACTTACTCCTTGGATACGAGTGATTCTCACCCCTATGAGGAGCTGGAGGCTCAGCTCCCCTCCGCTCTGCTGGAGGAGGTTTTTGGCATCACGCTTCTCGTTGGACGGCTCAAAGACCTGCCTGCAAATGTTCAGAGTGCCTTCACTATAGCTAACCCGGGAAAGGTGTGTGTGGCGGCTTCAGGTTCTCTTCTAAAGCAGATAGGGCTTTTTAAAGAAGGTGCTACACAAGTGTGGATGGCATACATGTAATAAATACTTACAGAACAAAGGATATCAAATAAACTGTTTGTAGGAATGATTCCTGTGGGAGAGAAACTCCCTCTGGTGGGAACTTTGTGATTTTAGCCTCTGCAGACCATTTACATGCACAAAGACTTATATAGCACACTATAGGAAAGGGAAACTCAAAAAGCATATTAGGGCCCCTTTAAGTCAGTGAACTTTGGTACATCCCGCCACTGCTTATAATCACCAGCGTCAGACAGATGTGATGGTATTTAATATAACTTGAGAAAGTATTTCCAGTGGATTTTTCTACTATTTACTCAGTGTTCTGTATCCCTCCCACAGATTTTTCCTCCCTCTTGGCATTTGTTGCACCTTCATCTTGACGTCCACTGGTCGGTCTTGGAGATCCTCCACATACTAAGTCACAAGATGCAAGGTATGTGTCCAAGATATTCATATGTGACATGTATTATACTACAGTTTAGAGACTGATTGTAACTGTGAATTTGAATCCAATCCATTGAAAGCATTGTTAAATGTTTTACGGGAGGAAAATGAAATGCAAATGTGGAATTGTTGCAGCTACAGAGACTCTTTTTACATAAAGTTTTACTGATTGCACAGTGGGCATAATCTCCTGACTTGCAGCTCATTATCATGGAAACAGGCTTTTAGTAACTTCACCTGTTTTCTCTCTACAGGCCAGGTGGTGTACGCCCACCAGTTTGTGAACCTGACGGGAGAGAACCTGACCGATAGCGGTCTGTTTGAGGAGCACCTGTGCAGTCTGCTGTGTGACCTCACTGCTCTGGCCATGGGCAAATACAGCAAGGTGGGCGTCTGGCCACAGCTCATTACATGCTTCTGTTGAGATGTAGCAGCAGTGTTTCTGGGTACTTTTCTAACTGGGAAAAAAATGTAATTGTGGTATTACAATATGTTCATTATAACATTTAGTGCTTGGTTGATAGAATATGGATGGAAACTGTGGATAGCACATATAGAATATAAATTTGTCCTCTGTCATCATACTTACAAAAGGTCTTCCCCTGGAAAATGATAATAATTATATTTTAAAATGTTTTGCTTGCTGTATACTTATACAGTGTTTGTCGAAAATATACATTCCTGGATTGGAAATGTCACCTAGTTAAGTAAAAGTATTATACATATTTAACAGAAAATTGCCATTATGCAGAAAAAACAACAACTTAAAAGCATGCTTAAAAGACAATTAAAAAACAATTATAATAATAAAATAATGTTGATAGATTCGATAACATATCTCTAAACTAATTTCTTCTGTAATTGACTACGCTGTTCTTGTATTGGTTTGTTTAATTATAACAAACTACCATATTGGAAAACCTCTTGATTTCATGCATCACCTGGATAATTCGTAAAGTTACTAAAGCTGTAAAATAAATGTAGTAAAGTAAAAAAGTACAATATTTCCCTTTGAATTTAATTGAGTTACAGGAGGAAGTAGCATGAAAATAAACTATTCAAGTAAAGTATACGGGGCTAAAATGTGCACTTAAGCACAGTACTTAAGTAAATCTACTTACACTGAACAAAAATATAAACGCAACACTTTTGTTTTTGCTCCCATTTTTCATGAGATGAACTCAAAGATCTAAAACATTTTCTATATACACAAAATAACCATTTCTCTCAAATATTGTTCACAGATCTGAAAAAATCTGTGGCCTGTGTTCATCGTCCATAACATACGCCTGCCCATACCATAACCCCACCACCACCATGGGCCACTCGATTCACAACATTACCCTAACCCTAACCCTCACACCAGATACTGACTGGTTTTCGGACCCCCCCAGAACCCCCCAATAAAGCAAAAATGCACGTTTCAGAGTGGCCTTTTATTGTGGCCAGCCTAAGGCACACCTGTGCAATAATCATGCTGTCTAATCAGCATCTTGATATGCCACACCTGTGAGGTGGGATGGATTATCTCGGCAAAGGAGAAGTGCTCACTATCACCGATTTTTTCAGATTTGTGAACAATATTTTCTGAGAAATGGTTATTTTGTGTATGTAGAAAATGTTTTAGATCTTTGAGTTCATCTCATGAAAAATGGGAGCAAAAACAAAAGTGTTGCGTTTATATTTTTGTTCAGTGTAGTTACCTCCCACCACTGCTTATTATCAGGTACGTGGTAGACCCCATGCGTTTATGTAGAACAGTGCCGCAGTTGGGAGCTAATTATGCTAAATGAATCCTGTTGATTTCTAGGTGAGGCCTACGGAGGCCCTGAGCAGCCATCACTACCTCTGCTCCTGCACCAAAGAGCTGTGGGTCCTGCTCATGCACCTGCTGGAGTACAGGAACAAAGTGTTGCACACACAGGTAACGCAAATACACACATGTTCACAAAAACATCAAATAAGCTGTCCATGCTAACTGAATGTGTGTTCCTCTCTAGTCTTTCTGGAGCTACATGAACTCGTTGTTGAGGCCCCTGGTTTCTGGGAAGCCAGCAGCAGAGCAGTTCAGCGGGCTCCCCACGCACTGTAAGGACCCTCTGGGATTCACATGGTGGCTGCTCACTCATGTGGCCATGTTGGGGCAGTACAGTCGTAGCGGCACTTTCCAGCACAAGGTAAGACGATCACATTACACTGCACACATTGTCTTTTACCTCAAATGTAAGTTGGTGCATTTATTTTTAACCAGGAAGTGTAATTCAAAGACAAAATTATGGACGGAAGTTGGAGTCATCTAAGAGAATTCTGCAGTTCTAAAAGAAGTCTTGAGGATTCATTTGTCTTGACACTTAAATAAAGAATGGTGCTGAAATTAGACATCGTGAAGTGAGACTGATGATAGCTCACTTGTTTTATACTTAAATAGGTTAATGATAGAAGGCATGGTCTACTTCAGTGTTACATTTTATTTCAGGTGACTTGGGTTTTTTAGCATTTATTCCCATATATACACTAGTTTAAAAAAACACGTGTTAGTGGATAATGTTTTTAAATGTATCAACCTTGTTGTATCTTCTCTTACAGAAACATCTGGGGGAAAATTGGACCTTTGTGGAAGAGTTGCTCAAGTCGTCCTGTAGCCCCAAGGTCAGCACTGTTTCTCTTCATACATGCATTTGAAACCCCATTGAGAAAACGTATGTTTAAGCGGTATGTGCCTGTGTGTAATAACAGGGAGGTGTAGCAGAGGAGCAGGTCAGGATGCATGTCCACTGCTGTCTCAGTGTCTGTCTGCTGTGGGACCCGAGCACCAGCGCTGTCTCCACCCTCTGGGACTACTACAGCAGGAATCTGGTGAGGACGCACTGACCGGTGTATAACAGACGATAACAGTCGAACACACTCAATATGTTGCATCATTTACTGTATGTAAACAAGTAACAGGTTATTTCTTTGATGTTATTATAGGTTGCATGTATGGCTTATCTGATGATAAGTGATAAGTCTGATCTTAATAGTTTTCTCCTGTATTTAGGAGTAACTTAAGTGTTTTTACCTAAATAATCTCTAAATGAACCTTAAACTGTTATAGATTTGTAAAACAAGTGGGGAAAAAGTTTGTGATATATATTTTTGTGTTTGCTATTCATTTAGGCTAGAAGATGCAGAGGTAAAGCACTTTCTGCTGTAAACACATGGTGCATATCTTGTATTAGCCAGTTATGTGAAATGAATATCATTTATATTTTTGGCTAAACATTTATTTTAATCGGATCTCATCTGCCTTAATCCTTTTGGGTAAATGGGTTAGGGGTGCACTTCTGCCTCTTGTGGCCAGAAAGAGTATTACAACAACAAACACAAATTGACGGTCAAAACGTATTCTTCTTTCTTTTATCAGACAAATATTAAGCTACTAAGATTCGTTATTTTGGCATATTTTCTTAATGTTTAAACACAGGAGACAGTAACATTTGGATCAGACATTAAAAAAAAATGATAACCAAATAGTTTTTTGTTCTCACTTGCTGACGTATAAGATTGCATCAAATTTGCTGATTTTTTGCTTGACACTATTATGTATTATGAAGTTATAACATAGACCTTTACACTTACGTTCTATATTATACTCTGTCCCTTCACCCCAGAGCGCTTCCTTCACTGTACCCTGGCTCGGCGTGTCTGGCATGGGCACCCTGTGCAAGACGTCCCTGGCTCTGTTCGAGCAGGCCCGCAGCTGCTGCTCCCCCGCTCCCCTCCACTCTCCAGGACACACCCAGCTCTACCGCTCAGCCAACTCCTTCCACCTCTTCCTCCGAGTGCTGGCCCTGTGCCTTGCCCAGGACCGGGCGGGGGGGGCCCCACAAAGACAGATCAAAGGAAGGTGAGCACGGAGAGAATGTTGCGAGGCTTTGTACTTCTTCACGTTCTCTTCCACCATGAAAAGTAGGTCTCAAGGCCAGGCAGTTGACTCCATATCCAGTGTGTATTATTGTGCAGGAAGAGAAGATAAAAAGATGAAAACATGGAACAGAAGCTGTGAGAAATGATTAATAATCAGGAGTAGGCTTTGTAGCATTCCCTTTCCCCTTGATCTTCTAATGTGTGATGTGTTAAGTGTGCTGTTTGGATTTGTGTGTGTGTATAGGTGCATGAATACACAAACAACATGTGTGTTTGCTCACCATCATGCATTTCAGTCTTGTTTGTGTGCGTGCCAGGTGCACCGCAGTCTCCCAGCGCCTCTTTGATATTTACTCAGGCCCCCCAGTGGAGCAGGTGTCTCAGGAGTCAACCACCTGCTCTTCACCACAGACCAGAGCCAAGAAGCCTCCTAGGGATGCACACACACACACACACACACACACACACACACACACACACACACACACACACACACACACACACACACACACACACACACACACACACACACACACACACACACACACACACACACACACACACACACACACACACACACACACACACACACACACACACACACACACACACACACACACACACACACACACACACACACACACACACACACTGCACCTGCTCCCTAGAGCGGTGACTTGGTGGCGAGGAGTGTGTGAGGCCATTAGATGGAGGAAGAATTTTGCCTTTGTGAGGGGAAAGTAAGAAATAAGAGACCACCAGCTAACATCAGAACCGAGCGCTGGACCATCCTATATCCCGGGCCGGCTGAGTGCCAGAGAGGCAGCCGTAGATAAATCCGCCTAATGACTTCCCTCTGTCTGGAATGTGCTCAGTAGCACGGCAGACATGGGGGCTAATTAGCTAACGAGCGTGGCGGTTAATTCGCCTTAACGAAGCTGTGTTGGTTTCCAACACGGATAGAGAGAGGAGCGGGGGGGGGGGGGAGATGTGGGTGGTAGGCAGTCTGGCAACCACCAGGCTGGGCTGGGACAGGTCCAGATCCCCCCTTCCTCCACCTCCCTCACCACTACCTCCTCCCCCCCACCCTCAGGAGGCGTGTATTGCAACAGCGTTTCGGCAGCGTTCCTACTCCTGGCCGGGCTCTGCGGGACACCCGCGCCGACCGCATTAATGGGATCGACTGCGAGCATGTTGATCTCCAACGCCGGGAGTTAGGAGCATCTGCTCGCCTCCGGGAAAAAAAGCTGTCCGGAATAAACAAACAGACAGACAGGTTGGGAGAACACAGAAAATCCTCCCTGCTGCCTCCCAGCGCGCTGCTTATATCCCTGTTAGATATTACCCATTCATCTATTTAAATCTCCCTCCTCACACACACACACACACACACACACACACACACACACACACACACACACACACACACACACACACACACACACACACACACACACACACACACACACACACACACACACACACACACACACACACACACACACACACACACACACACACTGCACACGCAGCTTCCTCCTCCTTTATCTGTGAAGATGTTAACCTGGTCCCTCTCAGTTCCTCTTTCCTTTTATCCATTCCTCTATATCCGTCATACTTCTTACTCCGAGTTTGTCCTGGGATGCTGGCGGTTTGTGTTTTGACCCAAACAGCAGCTCCACTTACCTGTGTGGGCTGCATCTGTGTTTGGGAAGGTAGTGTTTAAAGAGGAAGGGGGGCTCCTGCCTTTTGTGTTTTCCTGCCAGGCAAGCAAACAGCAAGCAGGATGTGTGGCAATGCATGTGTGCGTGTGGTTTTATTGATCCCTCTCTGGTGTTGCAGTAAATTGGTTTGGCTGAAGAGAGAGGGACCAAGCGCCTACTGCTGCGTGTCTGAGTGTCTCTGACATTTAACATGATCTTTAAAGGCATTTCTCCACAGTGCCCGCAGGATCTAACAGCGTGCTGGGTGAGAGAACCACCCGGCACGCTGTTAGATCCTGCTTACGCTCTCTGTAGCTTTCTCTCCTTCTCACACACACACACACACACACACACACACACACACACACACACACACACACACACACACACACACACACACACACACACACACGCACACACACGCACATAGAGCTTAGAGGGCGATGGAGGCAGGTGCTGGGATGCACAGTGGAGGTGGAAAGTTCAGTTAGTCAGCATTTTGAGTCGGATGTTTTAGAATAACAAAACACCTCTGTAGAACTGGTAAGTGGAAGTAAGAACAAATTCATTTTCAAGCAATAGAACCATTTTGTTTCCCCATATTAAGTGATATTGCATAAAACCGTACAGTTTTTGTCAATTTACGGGACGTGGTTTATTTTAAAAAGTATATACTTTTCGATTAAAAATACATCTAAATGCCCTGATGAGGTCACTCAGACATCCTATCAATTATTTTCAAGCTTCATAATAAACACAGATAATAATTGACCAGAATTTCTTAAATGTGTCCGGTACATTCAAATGTTCTATAAATATCTCTTTTGCCACGTTTCAAGAACTCTCTCTGTTCTCTTATGTTTCAAGGATTTATTCCAAGTTCTCCTCTAAGAAGATGCAGGAGCTTCCAGAGTCTGGCCTCATGAACTTCCTGCTGCTGTTCCTGGTGGTGGCCAGGCAAATGGAGCTGGAGGACGTGGCCAGCAGAGCCTGTGAGCTGCTGGGTTACCTTCCCTCCAACTGCCCCCCCGGGCACCGCACCCTGGTCTGGAGGGGACAGCTAGCACTGCTCTTGTTATTCCAGGTATCAATCAGGAATTGTATCTGTAATTATTATACAGCTTAGTTGAATACTCGATTCTGATTGGTCAATTAGGAAATTCAGAGATCTGCTCTTTCAGGATAGCAGACCATTGCTAGCGACGCGCTGAACTTAGGACGATATACAGTACCAATAGAGAAGCCAAGAGAGAAGTACCACTCATTTAATTCAGATGTAAAAAAGAATATCCCTTTTTATATTTTGGGGATGCATGAAAGAGGTTAAAAGACGCAGATAGATGGACGATAGAGAAATCAGCATAATAGGACAGACAAGAAGTGAACACTAAAGGGAAGAGCGGAAGAAGATAGACAGGAAGTAAACACTAAAGGGAAGAGCAGAAGAAGAGAGACAGGAAGTAAACACTAAAGGGAAAATGATTGAGAGAAGAAAAAGAGATATGTTATCTATCAAAACTATGCAGTTAGATTAACATTCATTGGATTGTCCACTTTGTTGTTCAGATATATCACATATTTGTAACTAAATTATACATTAATTGAGACAAAACACTGGAGTGACTCCCGTGAGTTTCATGTGTTTTCTTCACTCCGCTGGGAAACTGCTCTCATGTCAAGAAGCATCAGATCAGTGCATGCGCTGCATCGTCCAATCAGTGAGCGATACACAGTAAGGGGGCGGGGCGAGTGGCTGAGGATTTCACCAGAGGATGGTCTGATGGTTCCTCTGTTATCGCTCCTCGATCCTCGGTCCTCCGGCACAAATAAGGGCCATGGGACGGTACTCAAGATGGCGCAGAAAAATCAACTTCCGGTGATACCGAGCCCGAGGAGCGAGGAAATAAAAAATAAGAGAAGTGAGATGCAGCCATAGACAGGAAGTGAACAGCAGGAGAAGATAGACAGGAAGTAAAACTAAAGGGGACAGCAGAAGAACATGGACAGGAAGTGAACGCTAGAGGGAACTGCAGAAAAACATTAATCGGAAGTAAACAATTAAGGGAACAGCAGAAGAAGATAGACAGGAAGTAAACACTAATGGAAGCCCTTAAGGGTAATTCAAGATCTGTCCCTTTTGTGTTGGGATCCTGTCCACCCTATCGGGTTGTTTAGTGTATTGTTGCGAGCCTTGCACACAACAAAATATTTTTGGTGTAAAAATTCCACCAGATCAAACTTAATTTGTTATTCTTCTTTCAATCTTTTTCTCCCAGGAGAGGGGTCTGGATGTTGGAGCCCAGGCTGGCTGGCTGGCCTCCTCCTTCAATGAGACTGCCAAAGAGTTCTACGATAAGACCACAGATGCGTCTCGTAGGCTCGCCCTCTGGGGGCCCCTCGGCTCCTACCTGGAGGGCGTGGCTGAAGTGTTTGAAACGAGTAGCAGCCTCAACCTATCGGAGGAGAAGCTGCTCAACGAAGGTTTTGATTGGCTGTTGCCTGCGTGCCGCCTCTCGGAGCTGAATTCTGCCCTGGGCTTCCTGCAGATCGTCCTCTCCCAGCTCAGGTGAGACAGTTGATGGAAATATACTCTCCAGCTCCAATGTATCTTTTTCTCAGTCTCTCAAATTATTCCGCACCTTCACAGATAGTAGGAATTTTCAGACCAGTCTTTTTCTGGCCCAGTCCATACTAAGCTTCTATTAACATCTATTAACAACTGGCTACAGCAGAGGATAGTGATCTATTCTGCTCTTGCCATCCCAGAGTCACTCTCTTCTCATACTGACAATAGGTGGTTTGTGCTGTCAGCAGGAATAAGCGTCCTGTGTTGCGTTGAGGCCCCTGTTAGTCTCAGTAGACCCAGTGGCCCCCGTGTCACCCTCACCAGGTGCTGGTGAAGCTCTGAGTAGAGTTACAGGCCCAAGGGAGCCTCCATGGACCCTCCTGTCGTCATGGGGATGGCGGCAGAGAGACTATGGTCAGTAGGGCGTCAGGACGGGTTCAGGGGTAGGACACGGGTGTCTGTTACATGATCAACCCCGGCTGAAGGTCAGAGAGTCACAACGCGAATAGTGTCTGTTTATGTGGAGGTGGGGACAGGAGGGGGGGTAGACACAAATCAGGTGAGACCGGGAGGATATGGAGTGAGGAATGATGCTCTCACCGGAGAGATTTCACCGTTTGCAACAACTCTTTCAAATAAACTATAATTATCACACGTAAGAAGTATAGCAAGAAGTTATTACTTTAAACTTGTTAATGATGTTTTTTTAAGTATGAGACAATGACTTCATAGATTTAATCGAGCCATATTCCCAGTGTGTGCACAACTTTGGCAAAGAAACACAATGCAATGAATTTCTCCTAGAAAGTAATCAAATCAAGTACCAGGACTATAAATACATTTAAATAATACTTTTTGTCTTCCTTACTTTTAGAAATAAAACCAGATTTTCTACAAAACCACTTTCTTTTAACTTAAAAGTCATATAAGTACGGTAAGTGACCAAGAACTTTGTTGTAAATGTTCAAATGTAAATGCTGCATTTATTTAAGCAAGTTTCAAACTCAATGATTACATACTGTGACTTTTTTAAGGTCGTTATAGCAAACACTTGCCTATTTTAATCATTTAGAGTCATTTGTCTGGTTACTTGGTCAAAATAAACTCAACATTCACGCTCCTTTAAACTCTGTTTTGGTCTCAAACAACTCCTAAGAGAAAATATATGGCTCTATAGATGCTAAATGCTCTGCTATGTTTACCAGGTGGTCATTAACTGTGTCTGTTATGACAACAAGCAGAAAGTGTGTGATAAAAGGTGGGGAAAGAAGAGAACAAATCTGAGCCAGAAGCCATCTAAATCTGTTCTGAAAAAACATCAAGGTTTCATCCTCAGTCGTAGTAAGTACATATTCCAAGTTTTTTTTATAGTAACGTCATTTCTTAAAAACGTTATTTAGATTTAGAAGGGCTTTCCTAAGCATAACATATAACTGTCACTTTTTACCTACACAGCCTACAAAAAGTTACTAAAAGAGCTGAAACACCAGAATAAGGACATTGTGAAGTTAAGTGTTTCATGTAGGTGTATGATTGCTTTAATTCTATAGTGTATACGTTCCACCCTCTCCTCCGTGCACACACACAAACCTGCCCACACACCACAAGTGAAGCATTAACCTAAGTGTACGCCTCTCTTATTCCAACGCTGGGCTCCTATATCATCTCGTTATCTTTGCTAATTCCCAAACTTCCCATCTCAGATCTCGGGGGTTGGAGGGCACACATTTGCACATTAATGGCCAAGAAGAGAGAGTAAGAAGAAGGAAAGATGTCCCAGAGGTCCCCCTGTGTTATGGCCCGGACCACACTGACCCATTTAACCAAATAAAAAAAATCCCATGTTCTCTCTTCCCAATCCGTCCCACCAAATTAAACATAATTGTTCATCCTGGCAATTCTCGGTATCTCTTTGTGATTAATGCCTTTTCTGTGACACAATTAATGGGCAATTATGTAGCCTGGCAAATTTCGCCTGTGCATCATTATGTCTTCTGAGAGCCGCACACATTAAGAAAATTATTCTGCCAATCGGCGAGGCAGCGGAGGGTCCGGACGCTCAACTCTTGATAGCCGCTGCCATGGCGCTGAGGCAGGAAGCCAGTCCCATGCCTAATTCCTCTGTTTAATTCCTTCCCATGACCCTCTCCTGTGGGAGTGTGGAGGGCGTCGCTGCTTGATGAGGTGAGCTGGCATTGGCGCACCATGCTGAATCTGTGTTTTGGAACAAACAAGTCATCCCTATCACCTTGGCTTGGTAAAAAAAAAAAAGCCTCCCTGTGAAGAGTTCTCCTTTGTGAGCGTTAAGACCGTTTACTGGAAATGAGGCCTTATTTTTCAAAGTCAAGGACAACTACTGCTAGGTTACTTATGAGAAATGCAGTTACACCTATTCTTTTAAATAGAGATATATGGAGAAACGTGGGTTTGATGTGTCATTTTTAGGATGCTACATTTTATACGTTCGTATGCTTTTTGCTGCCAGGGGAAGGGTTAAACAGGGTCCCTAATGGTGTGTTGGCATTGAGTGTGTGCTTGTGTGTACACATCGTAAGAAGCCGCAGTGAGCAGGATTAAGTGGGGTCTCTGATGATGTCTTGTACAATGAGGGTTGATGGGTGTGAAAGGCCTATTCCGCAGTAGTAACGAGGCTAATGAATTCAGACTCTAATCGATTGTCTCAGCTCTCCCTGGATTAGATGCAACCTTGCTGGAAGGGAAGGCACTGCTGCTGCGGTGTGTGTGTGTGTGTGTGTGTGTGTGTGTGTGTGTGTGTGTGTGTGTGTGTGTGTGTGTGTGTGTGTGTGTGTGTGTGTGTGTGTGTGTGTGTGTGTGTGTGTGTGTGTGTGTGTGTGTGTGTGTGTGTGTGTGTGTGTGTGTGTGTGTGTGTGTGTGTGTGTGTGTGTGTGTGTGTGTGTGTGTGTGTGTGTGTGTGTGAGTGATTCAGGGTGGGGGGGGTTACTAGTTCCTCTGTCCTTTCCTCCTTCTCCAACACCCCCCGCATGCAGCGTTCGAGGGGGACAGGAGGATCATCTCCAGTCTAAATGAGATTACAGCTCCTTCAGCTGCTTATCTGGGCTAATGCCAGCCACTGTGGGGCTGCTGGGGCTGGAGCCGGGGATGAGCCAAGGTGTAGTCTGTGTACAGGGGATCAGCATTATGCCTACAATATCCTCCCCACCTTCACATCCACCCTGCTCTGCGCCACACTGCAGCGCACCGCCGCACCCAGTAATCCCCCTGGAGAGACACATGGAGAAGAAGAAGGAGTGAAAGGAGGGAGCAGAAGGATTTGAGGGCGGAGTTGTTTGGGATTTTTTTGTGTCTGATAGATTTGTTTATCTGCTTTTCTTTGTGTTTGTGTGTCCTTCAAAGGCGGGTCCATCAGCGCAGTGTCCAGTCAGCCCCCACCTCGGCTTGGGCTCCGGGTAACGGCAGTGTGGTGAAAGAGCGCCACCTAGCGGTAGCAGCAGCACTTTGGGCGCACTTCTTCTCCTTCCTGCGCAGCCTACGCCTCTCACAGACCCCCCCCGCACAGCTGGCAGACGCTGCTGCAGGTCAGTGAGTGGAGGGAGGACAGGGTGGAGGGAAGAGTTTTGGATAATGCTAAAACCAAAATAGATTTGTGACGACTGAAACTGATCACTTTCAGTGTATGCCGAGTTCTACGCAGCAGAGAACTTTCACGGAAGAAGAAAAGAACACATAAATGAACACATGCCTACTACAGCTTTGATCGGACAAAAGAAATCTGGCCCCACCCAGCATGAATCCACAGACTAGACTAGAGTCCCAACCACAACATGTTTTTCAGTGCAACACACATTTGATATACAGTCTCAAACATGCACCTTCACTTTACTTTATTTAGGTATCCCATTATTTATAACTGCTGTAACAACCATTCTTCCGGGGTAACCACACAAAACACAAGACATTCAATCATCACACTTATAATAAGTACACCAAATGAAATAAAACTAAGGCAGAGTAAGTAGATCTATCATAATCACAATGTCACGTCACCAGAACATGTCTAAATGAATAGAACAATTGTACACACTACTAGTGTAGAGTTAAGGGTAACCTGAGTTAGCACCACACATATGATCTACTTTTGCATACAGAGTATCAAATGTGGCCATTTTCTATTAAAAAAGCATCCTACTGCCTTCTCCTACCAAATGTTGAGCACACCCATAAAAACGGTTAAATGCCTTTTTATTTAAATTGAATAGAGATTTTGTAATATTTATATTCAATAAGAGGTAAGAGTTGGCCTCATTTCAGAATCTGTCAGAATCAGAAATACTCATGCGTGACGGATGTTTAAAAGATAAATATGTATATAAACATAAGAACTACGAATGTGCAATAAAAAGATAGAATCAAATAAGATACTTTTTGAATATAAGAATTAAATATAAAAGGTCCAATAAAGATAAAATAAAAAAATATATATATATATTTTGCCCGATGCTCTGAGGGAGAAATGAAACAGTTGTGCAGAGAAACGAAGCTCTGGTGCCCACATACAGTAAATGACACTGCACTTGTAACCATGTATGTATTCACTTTCTAGTCATTGAAACTCAATTGAAACAATTCCCTCTTCCTCAGGCTTCACGCTGTTGGCCTTTGATCTGCCTGGCTCTGCCCCCAAGGACCTTCAGCCCAACCCGGTCCAGTCCATCATGCAATGCTTCGGCTGGGACGACATGGTTCAGCCCGTCCTGGTGACTCGCTACCTTCCCCATCTGCTCCAAAACAGGTAGCCTTCAAATCCACCCTCTGTGCCTCCATCACTATCACATTGCTCCTAATGGGAAAACATCAGGTGAGATGATGTACACCTCTGAACATGTCGTGACAAAATAGCTTTCTACAGGTCCTGTAGGTATTTATCTAATTAATAGATTAGACACTGAGCGTCCTTGGTGTTATCAAAATCGGTTATAAGGAGGAAATTGCTCCCATGCCTCAAAACAGAATAAAAAATGTAGTGCATCTTCACGATCACCCTCAAGGGTAGAAAACAAAGTGACTATTTCAAACTCAGAGGTCCTCCTCAGACAGAGCCAAGAGATACTGAGGGGCTGCACCTGAATATAAAGCCAGAACAAGGACACTCCTCTTCTGTGTTGAGAAGCACCAGCCTGCCAAGTGTCCATTCACTACAGTGTAAAGTGCTCGCAATATCTGACTTAAATATAGGGTTTGCAAAAATGAAGTTAAATTATGACACCTTTGATCAGGGGTGCCAAACATAAGGCCCACTGACCGGATCTGGCCCTACACCCCATGTTGTGTGGCTCGCAAAGAATATAATGAGTTTATCATACGATGAAATCCTGCGTAATGGAAGTACGGTCCACCAACCAAAGCAAGACAGGTCCCAGGACCAAGAGACAGAATGACCCGCTCTGTCAGTCGGTGTCGCTACGGCTGATTCAGAGACACACATGGATTTATCTTACAATAACGTGCGTTACGGTCAGCTCAGGTTTTTGGTTGATTAAAAAATGGGTATGAACGTCTTCTCGCTATATTCAGACGATAAAACACTTGTTGAGTTTCAAATAATGATTGACAGGCTGATATTAATAACCATAGTAACACTGCAGGGTCCGGAACAGGGGTTTTCTAAGTCTTGACTTTCAGACAATTAAAATATTATATCTGGATTCAAACGATAGACACTTAAATAGTGCTTGAATAAAAAATATATATTATTCACTTAAAAAATATTGATCTTTGATTTTTGAGACATGATGAGGCTCGATGTGGCCCGTGATTGAAATTGAGTTGGACACCCCTGTCCTAGATGGACATTTTCACCTCCCTTTTTTCCTTCTAAACGTTTCATTAAGTAAGGGATAATGTGGTCACTAATGAAAAAAGAACACTGACATGGTGATCAGGATCCTGATTATAACACGGCTTTCTACATAATAAACCAACGACTTGTTCACATTATGGATTTAACTCTTATTTGTAGCTCACAGCTACATTTACCCGACTCCTTTCTGCAGATTGACTCCACATAGTCCCTTGCTCCTCCTTAGCAATGGTCTGTTCTCCTCAGCAGTGGTCTGTTAGCAAGAATTAACCACCTCCGGAGAGTCCAAATTGACCAATCAGAATTATGTATTCAACTAAGCCATGTAATAAAAGCTTTTGTATGAACTCGAGATATATCTGAGGGGAAGATTGACACTTATGTTGAATGTGCTTGCATGTATAGTTATCCCCCTTCTCTTCAGTCACATGTCTACAGATGGTGTTTGATGTTGTATATGAGGAACATTTCATATTTTATTATTTGTTCTTCATTGCCTCATCAACAGTAAAGATCCAATAGTCGTAAAAACATGCCAGCTGTATAACTACACATGTTACCTTTCTGTTTATTATGCTCTGTGTTTCCAGTGAGCTGGTGTCCTCACTGAGCAGAGACTCAGTGGTGTCCAGCTCGGCACAGAGCCTGTCGGTGAGGGCCTGGTTCCGCTGCGTCCTCCAGCAGCACCTCCACAAGAACCCAGACGGTTCCGACAGCAGGACAGGTGACGCCTCTGAGCCTAGGATGTGATAAATACATAACCAACCATTGTCCACCAGGCAGGATTTCCTTGGACACAGTGTCTATGGAATAATTTGCATGTTATTCCATTCAGAAAGGTGTTTCCCAAACTGTAATGGTTAGGGAAGTAGATAAACTCTCTGGGTAGGGAAGGAAGTATCTGGCATTATGCTAAATAATGTATGACATTGGATTTACCTAGTTGATTTCTTTGCCCCCTAAATGATCATAACAAAACGCCAGATTGTAATGCTGCTTTACTCAAAGGCAAATCTTAACTTTCATAACCTCAACTCTACTCTGCTTGAAAAAGTGAACATCTTTGAGGAGAAAATGGTGGCTTGTTTTTATACCTGCTTGTTTCGTATTAGAGATGAGTTATGCATCATTATTGAAATACCCGGTGTGTACCTGCTCGTCTTCAGGCCGGGCCGCAGAGGAGCAGCTGTTGGAGCTGACCCGGCTGGTGCTGAGGCTTCCTGAGGTGGAGGGTCTTCTGCAGAGAGCCGGCCTGCAGCCCCCTGCCTCCAGGACAGAGCCCACTGCAGCCCTGGAGATATTTGTCAAGGTAAAACACAGAGTTCCTGAAAATGTATCAAAGATGTACACTTATCTTACACTGAACTGTTCAATTCAGAGCGTCTGACTCTCAAACTAGGACCTACTTCCCTGCTAGCAGCCAAGCCAATTCAAACTGCAATTCAGCATTACCTATATTATTTATACTTATGGACCACTGTATTTTAATACACATCATACATAAAATGTGCATAAATATTTTGGATTAAAACATTTCTTTAATTGACCAGTTTACTTTATCTTCTTTAGTTTTAATAAATATATTTTATTTTATTGTTTTATTGCACATTCTTATTTCAACTTTTTATGTTTATATACATATTTTATTTTGTTTTAAATAGAACAACTCACTCAAAATCAAATGTTCCCCGTTATATGGTTAAACTGTACACCCCAGCACGTGCACTCCGCTCTGCATCAGCCAAGCAGCTCGCTGCACCCGCACTGCGAGGGGGGCCCAAGTTCCCATCAGCAAAAACTCGTTGGTTTGCTATCCTGGCTCCAAAATGGTGGAATGAGCTCTCCATTGAAATCAGGGGAGCAGAAAGCTTACACATCTTCCGGCGCAGATTGAAAACTCATCTCTTTCGACTCCTCTTCGAGCCATAGAATTATTAACAAAGCACTTATATACTAATAAAGGGCTGGCTTATCTAAAGCCAGTTGAGTAGCACTTGAAATGTTTTATCTCTATGAAACCTGATGTACTTATGTTTCGGTTTTCTTCAAGTTTGTATCTTGTTGGTCGAATGCACTTATTGTAAGTCGCTTTGGATAAAAGCGTCAGCTAAATGCAATGTGATGTGATGTATATAGATCAAGTATTCGATTAAGGTGAATACTGACTCCCAAAAGAACCATTGTATATAAATTACTTAACCAGTGTAACTAAACTCTTGCAGAAAACGTTGTTTATCTGAAATTGATGAGGTACTTTACTCATGTCTGCACTATATTCGATGAATGCGTACAGTCTGCATTTACCTGTAGTTATTCCCATGTTTGTATTCCCTCCTCTCTCCCAGGCTGTAGGGGGGGTGTACAGTGGTCTGCAGGTCCTGTCTGAGCGCTCAGCCATGGTGACCAGAGCCCTGGACTACATTGGTGACATCATGAAGCACATCAAACCCTCTCTGGTCAGCAAGAGTCAGGAGGGGCTGCAGCTGGCCTACTGGGCTGTCGGTAGGAGAACCGCATCCCGTTCATATATCACTACAGCAAACAGTATTTATTCTACTCTAAAGTCTTTTTACATTCTATCATCTTGGTCCATCTCACATGTACATCTTAATTCCTGCGTTTACTTGCATTATTTAACTTTCTACTCTCTTTTTTTCTGAAGTGTATTGTATGTTGGACAGGTGGGACTGAAGTTTTTCATTGCCCACACTGTAGCTTTTGTGCAAATGAGAATACAATCGTTGCATGTTGAAAATTGTTGAAGTGCTGTACCAAAATAAGTAAAAAGGGACTAATTTAAAGAACACTTTACAGAACACACACACACACACACACACACACACACACACACACACACACACACACACACACACACACACACACACACACACACACACACACACACACACACACACACACACACACACACACACACACACACACACACACACACACACACACACACACACACACACACACACACACACACAAGAGAATTGTTTAATCCTGGTGCATTCATAGGATAAATAAAACACTGGTTCTGATGGAGGCATTTAAAATACTTTAAACAATTGTATTAGATTTTTTTAATTTCAAAACGACATATCTTTTTAACAATGTGGCCTTTAGAAAAAATATAAAATATTTGATATGATGATCGTTCATAAACCTGTAAACTTTACAGACCCCCCTTTAAGATCCCCCTTCAAGATCCCCCCCTTAAGATTCACTTATTTTTATGGTAGACATTACTTCGGAAGCACTTTTTTTATTTCTCCAGTCTGAGTGCCAGACTAAGGAATCGCTACACTCCAGACTGACTGAATCTGCTTTGTGCCGTTTGACCCAGGCTGCATAGTGAAGCACTGGAGCCCCCTGCTGGCCACCTCTAAAGCCCAGCAGCTGCTGTTCAGAATAGTGGACGGGCTGCTGCTCCCCCACAACCTCACACAGCAGGACAAAGCGCTGAGGGACAGCCTGCCTCTGTATCTACAGGTCAGGACAAACATACGTAAAAACTGAATCAATGAAGCTGTTATAAGAACACTTTCCCTCTCATATCTCTCATTTGTTCCTTTAATCAATTCCCCTGCAGGGTCTGTCAGTGGCCTCCTGTGTGTCTCAGTCGCAGGGCGCCTACCTGAAGCAGCAGCTCCGCTCGGTCACCCGGAGATATCTGGACCACTTCCTCCCCGCCTCCCCCTCCATGGGCGTCATCTCCAACCACCCAGTGCTCCTCGGGGCCTGCGAGGCTAACCCTACCCCCCGAGGAGCGGCGCTGAGGAAGACCATCCTGGAGGTGCTCTGGTAGGTCGCTGGAACCAGGATGTTGGTTGGATCAAATTGATTATGGCAGCTTAGATGTATTTGTTTGACTACATTTGAATCCGTTGGCGACCTATGATTTATTGTTTTCCGCAATGTTTCTTTGACTATGCAATTCTTCCTC
This sequence comes from Notothenia rossii, assembly GCF_949606895.1. NCBI lineage: Eukaryota > Metazoa > Chordata > Actinopteri > Perciformes > Nototheniidae > Notothenia > Notothenia rossii. Next base: position 32,130,416 of record NC_136905.1, read on the forward strand.
AAAACTAAATAAAACATTTTTTGGAAACGTCTCTCATTTCAGCATGAGCTTCCTGCAGTTTAAAGGTCACGCCCCCCCTCCACGACTGGCAGCAGTGCTGATGTTCCTGTTGGAGCTCCTGAGGAGAAACAGTGACTTAGACCCCGCCCTCCTCACTGTGCCCCTCCCCTCTCTGCTGCGCTGTGTGATGCTGGTCAACGAGCCACAGGGTAACTTCATTCATATACAAACAAAATAATCCATAGTTTATAAAGTGAAGAGTATTTTTTGGACATCACCTCCAACTCAATACTTTAAGTGCAATAAAACCTTTGCGAGTAAAGAGCAAATCCTTCATCATTACACCTGTGAGACAACCATAAACGTGTAGAAAAATGACATTTAAATCTGCTCTCTTCCCAATCCGCTATCCACAATGCCATGTTTTACACAAAAACTGAATGCTAGCTAATAGCACATTTCTACAAGCAAGCCAGAACAAAATCTGTCTGTATGAAGTTTAATTGGATTGCTCAGTTTGCCACATATCGTCAGATTTGGACGTTTCTTGTAACTTTAGCTGCTTGCTGAGAAAAGCACTTTTTTTTTTAAAGTGACATTGCTCTTGTAAACTTAACTGTTGCTCGCTAGACATAATATTTACTTACCGTAACAATATAAAGACATTCTTATCCTGTTCTGAATATTTTTCTTTAAAATAATACATTAATTATAATTACGAATTATTTAGTGATTAAAGAAAAGAGCCAATAACGATAACAAACTTAAACTATTACCTTCCCCTGATAATACCCATTCCTAATGTGAGCTACTGAAAGGACCAGGGGTCAGGAAATAATAAATGTCTGAGTCTTTAATAAGTTAGCCATTTTGAATAAACAGCAAATGTTAGTCATTTTTTCCCCTCAAGCTCTTCTAAAAGAAATGTGATTAAACCTGCATCTGCAGCTCCGTCACTTTGATACCAACTCAATAAATGCTGTAATTATAGTTCTTACCATCAGCGAGATGGTTGCAAACACGTCCTTAATGCTTACTATTCACATCAATCCTCACTTTTGGGGCAAATTATACAGAAACAAATAGTTTGTGTTTATAGTAATCACTGAATAAAAAGCTGTCTCATGATAAGTGTGTGTTTTCCCCGTGCAGTGAGGAAGACGAGCACAGACGCCTTACAGCTGGTGGTGGAGCGGTGTGCCGCTGCATCTACAGAGGGACCGAGTGACCAGATGATCACTGTCTTAGGGTAATTAACAATTATGATTAGCGATAAAAAAAAAACCGCACCTGTATTAGGGCTTGATGCACAACGCTGATACATTCACTTTAATCACTGAGTAACTATCTATATTACCTATGTTATCCTTCATGGTTTTCAATGTATAATCCCAACGCTCCCAGGTCGTTTGTGGGGGAGAACGAGGGGGTCTACGACAGGCAGGTATACAGTGTGCTGGAGACGGTGGCTGTGTTAGATCCCTCTGTGGTCCAAGCACTCATTCCCAACCTGTCTATCAGTCTGAGAAACACGGAGCACAAGAGAGGGCTGGGCAGGAACATCGCCTTGAGGTGAGCAAACGCTTTGAAACTATTTTTAAACAGCAAGCAGATGAGGAAGAGAGCTGGAGATATTCCGTATGCTTATTGAATTTGTCCACTAATATGAATGCTCTATGTGTTACAGGACTGCTTATAGGAAGCTGCTGTGCCTCCTTGGAGAGAGTGGGCAGGCAGAAATAACCAGCCTAGAAGCTGAATAAACTGCTTTCAGAACAAGGACCAGCTCCACTCCCTGTCGCCATCCACAAGAACAACGTGTTTTGTCAGACCAGACTACTTTTTGTATGAGCTGTACTTAAAGGGACACTTAACGCCAACAGCAAAATATGGATTTGTTTCTCTTTCCTGTAATGTAGTTTGACTTTTTTCTAACAAACTTCACCCGCCAATTGAATCACTGTGCTAAAGGAAGCTAAGCGCTACTGCCATTTCACCTAGCGCGCTGACTAGCATTGTAGGTGTAGCTAGCTCAGCGCGCACACTTCCTTCTGTGCAATTATTTGAAAAGCAGTTTAAATTCCGTAAAAACAAAAAATAATCTATGTGTAACTGCTCACAACAATGTCTTTGGATTCTCTTGCGTAATTGGTAATGATTTCTGAAACACACACAGGAATGATTTAAATATAACTAAAGGTAAGAGTGTATTTTTGAAATGTCCCTTTAAACAATCCCATATCAACTGTAGGCTACTTGAAGGGACAGTAATCCACAGCATAAAAAGTCAAATGTCTCCTATTACCCTAGTACAGTTTCATGTAAGGACTATTTTATATTTACTTAATTTCACCCGCCAACTGTATCATTGTGCAGAAAGAAAGAAGTAAGCTAAATTATAATGCCATTTCACCCAGCGCGCTAAACTAGCTAACGTTTTAGATGTAGCTAGTTTAGTGTGCAAGTCTAAGGATTATGTCGAGTAACTGGGTAAAGATTCCTGAAAAACATTGCTGTTGAGTTCTTAAATGTATTTTTGGCCATTTGACACTTAAAGTAATAAGAAACATATGTATGTTTGATCATTGGGTGCCCTGTAGTTAAGAGTGTCCATTTATGCATGAGCCTCCAATCATAGAATGTAAGCATAATATCACCAGTTTGTATATAATGTACATGTTGTAAAATAGTTGCAGCTCTGCATTTTGGCAGATGCGTTTATTAATTAATGAAATAAAATATGACAATAAAAATGAATATGCTCACATGTCCAGATTTTCATTTCAGCTCTAAAGTAAGAAAGGAACAGACTATTTGTGCTATACCGTCAGGTGCTGGATCTGTCTCCACGTGGCTGGCACTCTGAATTATAGATCTGATGACAGTAGTGGGCGAGCCCAAAGTGTTCAGCAGCAACACAAAAAAAAAAAAGTAGAGGAGTACTGTTTGTTCTCTCGCCTTTTCTGAGTCGCAGCAATCTCTTGCATTCCGGCTTTAGTTTGCACCTAATCACATGAAATCTAACTCAACTGTCTCCCACAATCACAGTCCCATTTCCTCTCATTGCTCGTCATTTTCCAACCTCATCAAACAGCTCTTTGCATTCCAGTGGTACCAGAAGTTGTTAGAAAGGCACTAGAAGTGATGCTTTAAATGAGTGTGCTCGGTAATTCACCATCTTCCCATCATAGCTATTAACAGACAACATTCCAGATAAATGTACATAGCTTCTTTTATTTTGAAAATGTGCCATACTGTATATTCTTTGAGACATGTTGTTTTGGACAGGAGAGGGAAGTGCAGAGATATTGTCTTTCCTTTGGTCAAAGTAGATTTGCACACTGGAGTGATATTATAATATAATATACACACTTTTTTGGAGTATATTCCATAGATATTCTCTTAATGATGACAGGCATTCATTTGATAATAAACAGTCTTCGGTCCTGAGCAAACTCACACTCACTTACATTTTTAAATAACATACACACATCCAGAAGTGTATGGAAGCCCTGAGAGGCAAATGAGAGAAATTGTGGTTATTTATTATAATTTTTTGGTTGATAATTAAAATGGGATTTAAAGGTTTTGCCTGGATGATCTTTCTTTTTTGTTGCTTAATTGTATTATTTGATAAACAGGTGGGGAAAATGATTCAACAGTTGTTTTTTGTAGTACAGGGGTAAATGTTGAGCCAAATGTTGTTGTTTTTTTTAATTTAGGGGTTGTTCTTAAGTCTTGAAGAGGAGAGTAAACAATTTACGTCAGATGTTTTTTTTCACTTGCCTTTCAGGGCTGCCGTAGTCTATTCTAAATTCAAATCAAGTAATTATTACCTGATTTGAGTTTTAAAATGGTTATTTATGCTTTTATGTGGGCTTCAGCTTCAAGCTCTTAACACTTGCCGATCGTATCTTTAATTTCAAAGTACATGCGAGTCAATGAGATAACAAGCTTTGTTTTTTATATTGTTTTTAGGCCACCAAAGTGATTATAGCGGTCTGATGAAATGATACAGAGATTTTAGCTAGAGACGCTCCTACAGCCCTTTAATAGGTCACATACAGGTCAGTGTCTTTGACTTCAAGTGGACCATTGATCAACGCATTCATATCCCACAAGTCTCTATTTGGTAATGGGATTTATTTTCAGGGAATTATAATCCCTCAAGAATATTTTTTTTTACCTTGCTTCACTGGGCATCATGAGTGGTGCCTCAGTTTTAGGGGAAAGAACAACAGATATGCTATAAAATTGTGACAGCGGTTTGTTAGTGAGTTTCCTCGAAGCTTGCAGAATAACATGGCTCTTGAAGTCAAGTTATTAGATTTGGATCTTCCCTCGTGTGACAGAGAGGGCAGGTTCCGGAAAGATAGCAAAGATCCGGTACGTTTGCAAATACTGACGGTCCAGAGTTTGTGTTGAGGCTCCTTCATTCTCTGGTTAGTTCATGTGTTTGTGTTCTTTGACGTTTGGTCCTCAGAGGATTAAACAGCACCTATCCTGTGATGGGGTACTTGTAGAGTCTGTAGGTTTGGGCAGGTGAAGTAAGGAGCAGGTAGGAAACACGTCGCTATCCCGTTTGAGGCGAATGGCAGTGTTGGCCCGTAGAAAACCTCCTCCTTCCCATCCGAGCTCAGATCCAGCACCTGCAGAGGAAACTTGTTAAAGGCCATGTAATGCATCTAACACAGGTGTTTTTTAACATGTAGTTTAGATATCACCAGAATAAAAATAAATAATTTTTTTTAAAGTTTCGTCATAATTAAATGACATATACGTTAAAAACCGATGTTGGTTCCGAAGTTTGCCGAGTACGCCCCCGATCACTCCCGAACGAGCGGTGACGTCACACGTGGCAAACATTGCCATTTGATCAAATCAGTCCAAATGGCAAGCAACGCGATAACTTCAGACAGCGACAGCGACAGCGATCATTCAAGCTCAGATTCAGTGGGTTATCTGGATTCAGTTACAGAAGTAGAGAGTGAACCAGCTAGCCTTTCACTTCAAGGCATTTTGCCTTATAAGTACGAGCCTCCTGCCCAGCAATCGAACAACGAGGCAGAAACTTGTGAAAGAGAAGCGGATTCCGCAGCCGGCGAGACTCGAGTCGGCAATACTGAATGGTAAATTCTGTTTTATTTAGTTTGACCTGCACTAAATGTCGATCTTAATTTGTCATCTGTTCCTCACACGTCCGGCAGATATTGTTTTGTTTTTTAATGTTATGTACAATATTCAGGTGTACATGTCAATGCTGTGAAAGCATGCCCACTGCAGATGAATGTGTATGCTGCAGAGAGATCTGGCAGGTGATGGAACAAATAGACAGTTTGCAACCTACTGACCAGATAGCAGAGTCCTGCATCGGGTCGGGTATCCGCGGGGACCCGCAAAAAAGGTGATTTGCGGGTGGTATTTTTTCAAATGCTTTTTTCCGGGTTCACTTCTGGGTAAAACAAAGATGATGCGGGTCCGGTTGCGGGTGTTGCATAATAAATATATTTAAACAATAATAATTTAGTTTAATGTTTAAATCCTCAGACCTCTCCTCCGCGGTACCGAGCATAATCATAACCTCTGCAGTGCATCTATCTGCTGCTGAGCGCACCACATTCTGAATGGCTGAGGTGAAGCTCTCTATAGCGGAGAATACAGCATTTTCAATAACTCTTCCTCAAGAGCAAAATCCAACGTCTGGGAGGCTTTTGGTGTCATCCTAGATGGAGAAAATAAACAACATCCCAGGCTTTTTGAGCCATATATGCAACTGCGTGTGTTAATAATTGCACGTTGTCACTGCTTATATGCGGGTTCGGGTCGGGTTGCGGATCATGTGCCGGCGGGTCGGGTCGGGTTGCGGGACTAATTGGCAATATGTGCGGGTAGCGGGGCGGGTTCGGTACTGCACGTCACGGGTGCGGGGCGGGAGCGGGTCTTGAAAATCAGACCCGTGCAGGACTCTGCCAGATAGAAGACACCGACGAGAAACCAAGGTGCATTATTAGCCACCCAGGCTTTAGAGAAGGCTGTCTCAGTGTTTGGACACTGAAAATAGCGTATCTTCAATACAAACAACAACACAGAGCAGTTGATGGCCCACTACACCAGTAAGTAAATATTGATTGACCCAACTGCCTATTGCAGCTTTGCTTTCATATAATACTTTTAGTCGCTACAGATATGGTACACTTTTAAAGATACCATTAAACTCTTTCAAGCAGTCAAAAACAGCTTGGCTTTTATTTTTTCTGTGTATGCAAGTTCAATGTATGCTTGAGAAAAGAAACAACTACACATGTGAGGAAATATATAAGAGGTCTATGATTCTGTCAAGCAGTCATGTATAACCTCATATTTATTTTGTACAAGTAAAATACAAATATCATGTTATAAGCCAATTTGTAACCATTGCTACATAATAGTAGGCTACTACATAACATTTTATTTTTCTCCAAATATATTTATAATCTGTATACTTTTTTTTCATTAGGAAGTATCGATATACAGCTTATCGACAGTTTGTACGTTGGTGCTGGGGTGTAGGCCTACTCGGCCCAAAAATCAGAGTCCCGCTGCATGTGCTGTAACCGAGATACGGAAGACTTACCCTGAGCCGGGAGGCCGCTATCAGGGATTTCAATGGCCAAATCTGTAATTTGACATAAATCATGCAGCTGAACTGGTTAAAATGGTTTCGCATGATGTAAATAATTTACAAAGTACATCATTTACAATATTATTTTTCCAAAGAAACATGTAAATATAACAACATTTTCCAAATCACAAATTTGTAAGATTGTATTAATTTACTGTTTGATAAATAAAAAAGGGTTCTTTTGTTAATTTTTCACTTGTAACATTTTATCTTTATTGCAGTGTACATTAGTCTATTTTGGTATATGTGCGAGCCCACAAATAATTAAAAGTGGTAAAAATAATAAAGATATTCAGACGTAATTCATTTTTGGCCTTACTTATTTCACTTCAACTTTTATATATTTCAGTCACTAGGCAAGTTCACTGTACTCTGGTGACATTTAGCTCAAGCTGGCATAACACCTGTAGTAACTTAATTCTGACCCGAGTTTTGTGCACAATCTTCCAGCACCCATGATCAATGTTTATAGCAATCAGGAAACATTCACAGCTCACAACTACACATCGCTTCCCCATCATGAATTGTTAGATAAAAAAAGTTTAGCGAGGTCCGGTTACACATATGTTGAGCGAAAATAGCGGAAGGATACAAAACAAACAATCCAGACGAGGCTGGTGTTTGCCACGTGTGACGTCACACAGCTGGGTTAATGGCTGGCAAGCTTTTCGCTACCGGAACGGAATAACACGGGAAAGTGGCACACATTTCATGTTATTTGGGGGGTATTTATGGAAAGAATCATTGATGTTGATATGTCAAATGAAACAGTGGAAAGTGATGAAGCGATTTATTAACACAGAATAACTTTTATTTTGGACATTACATGGACTTTAAGTAATATTTGCTTATCCTCTCAGACTACCTCCAAGGATTTATGATTTAGTTACTCCCAAATATCTTAAGATATAGATGTTAAAAAAGCTTCTGCCACATCATAAAAACACAAAAATCGTAATGTTTTTGATATTATTTTTCTATCAAGCGACACTAATGAGCAGGAAAAGCACACAAGTCCAATCGCTTGTAACCATTACATTTTAGCCATCTTCAACTCTACAGTCACATTTTTGGTAACTGAAGGGTTTTCTATTTCTAGAAAACGCTTTCTTATTTGCTCGGTTGTGTGTGCTAAACTTTTTTTTTGAATTACTATATACAGCTATACTCTTTTATTGTACATCATAACACACAAGGAGAAGGGTCTAACATTTAAAATATGAAAGGGTGGAGGAAAATCCACTGCTTGAATCTATAATTATTGGGGTGCATTTCAGCATCCTGTAGTAGAAATTAGTGTTACAGAGACAGACATTAACACAAATTATCCTGACGACAAAAAATGCACTTGCAAAAACTTGATTCCCCATTTACCAGACATTTATTTTCTTTGTTTGCCTCTCAAGGCTTCCATAGAGCCCTGTAGTGTCTAATTCAATTAATACTTTCTCATTGTTGTTTAACGTCACTATGAAAAGCATATATTCAATAGAATACCTGAATTCTCTTTATCTGATAAACTGATAATAATTGTTATAAGCCTTATCTCTCACCTGAATGCATGCCAGAGGCTCGTTGGTCCAAATTGAGTATCCTCCCACAACATAGATCCTGTCATTGTGGACGGCTACTCCGGACTCGTTTTGACCTGGGGAGAGACGACACAATGCTTCACGAACAGGGAGAGGACATCCTGACAATTTGACCCCCCAGTCCCCCCCGGGATGCAGAGAGATAAAGATGGGGCAAGGACAAGAGTATACGGAGCTCCTGTTCTTTTTCCCTGTGACTTTGTCTTAAACTTTGACAGATATGAGGACAGAACAAAAGAGGAAAGTTATACAGAAGGAGAGAAGGAGAAAGTCGCTCTACCTCTCTACAACAACTATTTCTGCCACCATACACTCCCAACTCACCAACTGCCTCACTGACATTTTTCTGAAACTAAACTAATCATTTGTATTGGCCCAAACTCACTAACCCGCTCTACCCATGACATCTCTCTAAACATCATCCTGCAGCTTCTCCCTCCCTCTGGGACTCCCTCCCCAGTCACATCCAAAAGACCAACACTCTTGAATCCTTCAAAAAGAATCGCTCAAAACTCACTCATTCACTCTTAACATTTCTAATCATCAACCCCTAAACTTTAAACCATGCAGAAACATTAAATGAGAGCATATGTTTACATCCTGCAGTATCTGCACCACAGATTGTGTGTGTAGTGAAAGTGGCACAGCCCTCTTCCACCAGCCTGGAGGCTATAGATGCAGTATGCCCAAGGGTCCAACTCAAGGATGTGTTTTCAGTGTATATCATCCTACCTCCTACTCACAACAAGCGGGGCGTTGTGTGCAATCTAATGAGAGGAGAGGACCTACTGTATGTTTCTAAGCATCACATACTGTGCAATGTACATCATGAACAGTGTATGTATTGGAATTAGAAAAAATATATACTGTATTTGAGATGAATACGCATTTGTTTATCCCCTTAAACCGTCTCTGTACCATTGTGTTTCATGAGTATATCAGCTGCAATCAAATGAAAAGACATACGTATTACGTATTAGGATTTTCACATTCAAAAGTGAATTAGTCTACTTCCTCAGGACTGTGTGTTTGGTTTTCTCAGATTTGATTGACAGTGGCATGGTGACATAAAGCTGCCAACTCAAATCAGTGTATAGTTTTACAGGATTCGGATTCTTCTGATCAGTATTTCCTTATTGCTGAACCAATTGAAAGTACTATCTATTCTACAGTAATACGTTTGCATGCTTACTAAGGGTAAGCCTATATAAACTATATAAGTGAAGTCCATTTACCATTTACCATGGCTGTCTGTTGTGTGATGAAGTAATCCAACATTTCAAAGTGAAGCATTGTGGTTACTTTAATCACAGAAAATATATCAAATGTATGATTTTATAATCTGAAACAATATCCAAAGAATTATAATACATTTTTATTTCGGAAATTCTGATTTTTACTCTAACAATAGCGCCATCATAGTTTTATCGCATTTATATTTCAATTCCTGTGTGTTATCTTGGGAGTTCAGGGTCTCAATGAATTGGTCCTTCTCCTCTGCTGCTTCAAAGCATTAGTTGTACTCTTCTTAGATGATCGAACAAAAATATACATAGTCCATGTTGGTGCTAAGCTAAGCCTCCTGAATACAGCTTCATATTAAGCATGAAAGTGGTATTAATCTTCTCCTGTAACTCTCTAGCAAAAAAGTAAACAAGCGTAGGTTAAACTGTTCCTTTACATGAGTCTTACCGAACTAGCAACATTTAAAAAAAGAAGCAGTCTTGGCCACTAAGAATTAACCAATGGGGTCCTATCAACTTATTAACCATCCCCAGTATCATTATTGGAATTGTGTGTCTACTCTAGTGTGTTCTCTCCACTCTGCCCACCTGTGAGGAGGCTGAAGGAGCAGCGCGTCCACTGGTCCAGGTCCATGTTGTAGGACTCGATGTGGCGCACCAGAATGCGGTCGTTGTTGTAGTCCAGGTCGTTCCCCCCGAGCACGTAGAGCTGCCGCCTCACCGCCGCCATCACGTGGTAGACCCGCCTCTGAAACATGGGACTGCGCGCCAACCACTGGTCCTGTAGAGGTGGAGAAGGGATTAAAGGGAAAACAGAAGGAGGGGAAAGACAGAAGGAAGAACATGATGAAGATGAGAAGCAGGTTAGGTGTAGCACGAAGAGGGAGGGAGAAACAGAGAGGGCGGGATGGGAAAGAGGATGAATAAGAAGATTAATATTTAAGCATATCCATGCATGGGTAATTGATGTATGCTCAGTGCTAGATAAATAACATGACACTGGAGCTCTGGCTTGTACTAATGACTTCCCTCCCTATTTCTAATCATATGTTTCAGCCACTCCATTTTACACCCAGGATCCCCGCTCATTCCACTAAGTGTGTTCGAAGCTTATTTTGTGTCAGTGTGTGTGTGTTTGATTGAGGCAGAGAATGAGAGTGTGTGTGTCTGCTGGGAGCTGACGGGTGGCCATCTGTTGAGGGTAGAGTGGGTGGGGGGTTGCTGTTGCTCTGGCAGGTGAATGTAGATTCATGGTGAATACAAATGAGACTCCCTTCTCTCTTTCTCTCGCTTCTTCGTTCCCTGGCTTCCGAGCCAACATGTACAAACAGAGGCCCATATGGAGGGGCACCTTACACATACTATATACGCCCTGCATACCTCCACACTACAGCCTCACCGAGACCCAGCCCTCTTTAGCAGCTGGCTCGTAAAAATACACAAACACAGGCTGAAGCGTAATGGCGCATTTCCACTGCAGGGCCTCGTACGGTATAGTTAGGCCTTGGTAGGCCAGGCAAAACTTTATGCTGCGTTTCCATTACAGTTTGGGAACTGCGATAGTAACTATAGTAACGCAGTGTAGGCGGAGCCGTGACGTCATCTTCAAAGCGAAACACAAAACAGCCGTTAGCTGTTAGCACTCAAGCTCACAGCTCCTCATATCTGTTCAGAAACTAGACAAAACTTAAACAAGTACAAATCACAGACTGTCTGTGTCATGGTGAATACAGTCGCTGGTTTATTTATGTCTGTATAGGCCATTGTTGTGAGTGTGGACGGTCGGAGCATATAATGCGTTAGCTTAGCCGATCTCCATTCAGAAAACACGCATTTTAAAAGGTTTTTCACCTGCCGTCTGTCTGCAGACTTGTCAAAGCATTAATTCATGGTTTTTACTCACCGGTATCAGTATGTTGTTACTTCGGCATCATTTTGAAACGTGTATTACAATTAAATCACGGTAAAATATGTTCATTTTGTTGTAGTTGCCAGTGATTCTCTCACTAGTTTAGTATACTCAGCCCGGTTGCTGGCCCGGAAAGAACCTCGATTTTGGAGAGCCAGAAAAACTGTGAAAAAGTACCTGCTAGCCGGAAGTACGCCTAGTGGAAACGCAACCAAAAACGTGCCGGGCACGGCACGCTTAAACAGCGCTCCGCGCCGCTGTAGTGGAAATGTGCCATTACTGCATTCCAATCCAGTGATGTGAAGATGCAAATACAGAAATTACATTAGAGTAAATTCATTCTCATGTATGTAATTAAAAGGGTAGTGACATTGTTGAGGCAATATTTGGAAGTTAGTACATGAAAGAGGCCCAATTATGCTTTTTGTGGTTTTCCCTTTCCTGTAGTTATATAGGTTTGTGTGCCTGTAAATGGTCTGCAAAGGCTAAAATCCCAAAGCCCCCTCGAGAAGGACTTGCTCTCCCACACACACTCCCCCCCTGCCTAAAAAACCCTCGATTGGACTCCTTTGTTTACTTCTATTGTGATATCACTATGTAACACTCGCATTTCTATTGGCTAGCGCTCCAACACATTGTACATAATAGGCTAAGGGGAGGGACATCTCTAAGCAGTTGACCAATCACAACAAAGCTCGCCAGCTAACCAATCAGAGCAGACTGGGCTCTGGTTTCAGACAGAGGGTGAAAAGAGGTGCTGCAGCACAGGCAGTATGAGAAAAAGAAAGAGCTTGTCAGAGTAGAGGCACTTAATACTAATATGTAACCTGGACATTGACATAATAGGACCCCTTTAAAGTAAACGAAATGTTTTTGTCCCATGGATAATTTACTAAAAAACACTTTTATGTTGATTTCACGCCAAAGAAAGTCAAACCTTGTATGTAGTTTTACTATTTTCCACGATGCTATTGGTTTCAATTAATTTACATATGGTGTGAAAATCAATTAGCAGACTCTTTGACACCTGCCGGGTGTGTAATCCATCAAAGCAAATACTGTATGCATTAATTTCTTTAAGTTGAAAAATTGTCATTATTGTTTCACTGATTAAGTGTTTCCTGCAAAAGTATGCACTGCATCATCTCCAAACAATGATATTACTGTGACAAACATTAATGCAGGCCAAAATGTTAACTTTTAAACATAACCAACTATTGTTTATAGCCGAAGTACCACATTTCTCTTAGAAGGCTTTACTCTATAGGAAACTCTCTATCATTAAACACTTATTCAGGTAAGGAACAACAACCTCAACAACCTAAGTGAAGAAAAAAATGAGAACAACAGATAACAAAAGGTTCTTTCAGGAAGGAAAAACATTAACATGAACAGCTTTATATGTACATAGTCAACTGAACAAAAGGTGTACTATCAAAAAGTAATAACACAAGGTAAAGTCTTAAAAGGACAGACCCCCCCCAAAATGTAAAAAATATTTTTTTGTATCAGTCTACACTATTGTAAAGATGTCTGCCTTCTCTCCATTATAATGGAACTAGTTTATACTGTGGTTTCTTAAAGTGTCAGCCATTTAAAAAAGTTATCAGCAATGTCTCTTTTCCAGAAATCCTAACAGTTACCATTACCAATGATAATCCACAGACCTTGATGTGAGCAGTTTCATTTAGGAACAATTTACGGGTTTGGTTTTATTTGAACTTAATTACATGCTCAATGTGTTGAAAAAATCCCCATTCTCGTTATCTTTGCCATCATCTTGACTGCAAAGGACCCTGGGGGGACAATGGAGTCAGATTCCATTCTTTTTTGTTTGGGAGGGGAGAGATGTACACTCTACTAGTTGCACTGTTTTAGTTAAAGTCATGTTTCCTGCAACCTCGCATATAGCACTCAGATTTCACTCTTCTAGCCCTGTTTAGCTGTTAAACCCTGGGTGGATAGAGTACCGTTAAGGGGCCCAGGGCTCTTTGCCAAAGAGCCCTGTGCCCCTTAATGGTTCCCTCTCTGTTCCCTCTCTCCCACAATCAATCAATAGAGCATAAATTCCCAAACAATCTTTCAAAAAGTATGAGTTGACATCACTTCACCCTTACCTGCTCTGGGTCATACACCATCAGTCGATTCTGGTACTGAGCTGTGTTTGTCACCCCACCTGTAACATAAGATAACACCTTGGCTTTAATCAGAGCACAAAAGCTGTTGGTAGAAATGTGCACAAAGCAGTGTTTCAATCTAGAATACAAGAAGGTGTTTGTGTGTGTGTATTAATGTGTAGAATCAAGGTGAGTCCGTCTTCTTATAGATGAATACCTGAGACCCAGAGCAGGCTGTCAGCCACACAGCCGGCGTGGCAGGACAGAGAGCGGTCGAAGGGTTGCACAAACATCCATTTGTTCCTCTTGGGACAGTACCGCTCCACAGAGGGCAGCACCTGCCGCAGCTCGTTCCTCCCCCCCACTGCGTACAGGAACTGCCCCAGCACCCCCAGGACAAAGTGTTCTCGGCAGGCCTTCATGGAAGCAATCTCAGTCCAACAGTTTCCCCTGGGGTCGTATCGACAAGCGGTCCTTACGGCACACGTCCTCCCGGTGGAGTGCTCCACCTCCCCACCCACAACAAACATGAAGTTCCCCATCACAGCCACACAGTGGTGGCTGCGCCCCGTGGGCATGGGTGCCAGCTCACTCCAGTTGGAGCCACCTGAGACCCGTACGTGCTCCTGCGCGGCCGGGTTGAAGTAACGCAGCTCCCTGACCCTGCTCGACTCCCGCTTCCTCCCCCCGGCTATGTAGAGGGTGAGGGACTGGAAGCGAGGCCGGGTGCGGGCTGACTGGCGGAGGGGCTGGGCGAAGGTGCCGTGGTGGTAGTCCAAGGCCTCCTCCACCAGGGAGGCAGCAGTCGGGCTGGACTGGACCAAGGAGTGGCTCCGGGCCAGGTGGTGCAGCGCGGGGACATCCATAAGGCCATAGCGCACGTGTTGGATCAGATCCTCGGTGTACTGGTACCGGCAGTCATGTTCCAGCCACAGAACCACCAGCTGCAGCCAGATAGAGCAGAGAAACACTGATGAGTTATATATTATTTCAACAGTCTCATAAAGTTAGCATATGTTATAATGCAAATTCAGTATTACACATGGTATCACCCTTTAAGTCACAATAATAATCCTTTTGTTACTACTGTAGGTCTTTTATTAAATATATGAGTGACAATAATGTAAGAGATAGATATATATACTCTATTCATCCTAAAAAATAAAAAATAAATAGAATAAACTATAAATATATAAAATACAAAATATATATAATTATACGTATCCACAGTAGTAAGGACATAATATACAGTATCTAAAGATTACACTATAACTGAAATGTTATAAAGCGTTTTAAAAAACACTTTTCTTTTTAATGTGTTCTAATTTGTTCTAATATTTGCAAACTGCAACATACATTTAAATGAATTGGATAAATACATTACATTTACTGTTTGAAATTGTGCTTAACTGCTTAATTGGACAACATTCTTTGTGTTTTTATCCTCTTTTTGATTATATTAATTTAAACAAACTGTCTTTTTCTCATGTGGTCTACAGAAAATACTCTGTAAATGTAAAATAAAAAAAATGTCATACATTCCCTGAAAAGAGAGAAAAAAGACTAAAGGCAAAAAGGGAGCAAGAGGAGAGTAAAAGGAAGTAGGAGACAGCATGAAGTCAGAATGTTAAGAATGAGGGATTAGAAGAACGAGTGAAAAAAGGCAGAAAATAATAGGAAAGAAATGAGCGTGGGTCTGCTTATCACAATTATTTCTCTACACGCCTATAGGCTATTATTGCAAGACTGAGGCACGCCCGCACTGCATCCACACACAAGTATTTATTAATCAGCAGCATTCAATATACAGTCGGTAAATATCCACAGGCTCCTTCCTTTGTTTAATGCAGGCGAACTGGAGTGCAGAGAATTTAATTGAACTTGAGAGCGGTGGAAGGTTATTTAGTTGTGCCGAGGTGTGAATGTGGGCAAGATGACTGGAGACCACTGATATTATTAGCGGGAAAACAAAGTGGTGTTTGACGTAATCTGCGCAGAGATGGAGCACTTAAATCAGAATGAAGATGAGGACATTTTGTTTTCAGACAAAAGGCAAATCAGACAAAATCCAAAGTATCACACCATAAATCAAAACACAGCATTTTGTGTAGACTATAACCTAATTTGTGCTTTTCATATATTCCCATTTTAATCAAACGTGTGAATATGCAACAAACATGCAAGTCAGGATTGTCTCTTTAAGGTATCTGTGCCACTCTTCTGTCTCTACCTCCCTTTCTCTATTGCTCACCCCGCCTCTCTCCTCCTCATTGCTCTGAAGTGACAGTACGTGTGTGTGTGTGTGTGTGTGTGTGTGTGTGTGTGTGTGTGTTTGTGTGTGTGTATGTGTGTGTGTGTGTGTGTGTGTGTGTGTGTGTGTGTGTGTGTGTGTGTGTGTGTGTGTGTGTGTGTGTGTGTTTGTGTGTGTGTGTCTGCATGCGTGTGCACTACGGCAGCTGACTGTGAAGGTCACGCTGCATCACGCAACTTCCTCGGGGCACGGAATAAATCAACTCCTTCTCCCTGCTTCCCCTCAAAGAGAAAGTGCAAGAGTGTGTGTGTGTGTGTGTGTGTGTGTGTGTGTGTGTGTGTGTGTGTGTGTGTGTGTGTGTGTGTACGTGTGTGTGTGTGTGTGTGTGTGTGTGTGTGTGTGTGTGTGTGTGTGTGTGTGTGTGTGTGTGTGTGTGTGTGTGTGTGTGTGTGTGTGTGTGTGTGTGTGTGTGTGTGTGTGTGTGTGTGTGTGAAAGAGAGAGTTAGACCACAAAAAGACAGGGAGAGATAGTGAGAGAGAGAGGTAAGGGGAGAGGGGGGAGCTATACGAAAAAGCAACTAAAAAGATGGCAAGAAAAAAAAACAAAGCCGGGCAAATGTGATTTCCAGAGCGTGAGAGACTCTTAGAAAACTCTGAGTGACGATGATTGACTGCCAAGATATATCGGCCCAGTATTGGCGTGCATAGCCCCCCCCCGCAACCCTTTCGGACGACGGCCCCCGCTTGCCGTTCGCTTCCTTCTGATGCCTAAATTAACCTTCTGGGCAAAGTGAAGGAGGCCCAAAGCAGCCTAATCAGAGGCTGATTATGGCGGCGGCGGCTGGCTAAAGGGTCAGGGTAATTGTGCCATCAGAGGCCTGATTGTTTTCAATCAGACGGGCGGCCGAGTGACAGCTGGGGGATTGGGGCCCTGATGGAGCCGCGGTGGGCCTAATCAGAGGAGAGAAGGGGAGAAAGACAGAGAGAGAGAGAGAGAGAGAGATCGGAGGGGGGAGGTGGAGGGTGGAAGGGTGGAGGCTGATTGGTACAAATGAACAGTCAAAACAGTAAGTCTCCACCCCGCCACTGCCGCACATGTGCACGCTCACCATCACCATCCATCCATCACACGTGCACACAGTTAAAAAACAGTCCTTCCTATCGCTCATTAATATAAACAAACAGTATGCGATGCAGCTGGTGCGTGTTTAATTTGTTGTTTATTAGTCTGCATGCAGATGATGTGTCATGCATTTCTATGTGTGTGTGTGCTTGTGTTATATACAGAGTAGTTAAGCGCCAAGATGCAATTAGTTCAAGCTAAGAAGATTGTCTCTCACTTTATTTCTATGATCAAACCTTTTTTATTTAGGTTTCTACAGTGCATAAGGCTTTATGTTACAACTTAAAGAAGTGCATACACAATGCAATATGCTATCATTGAGCGATGGAAACCAACTATAAGCATATACAATGAGTCAATAGTTTGTACTGATTATATATATATTCTAACATTCTCTTGCACTATTTGATCTGTTTTATTTGTTCTATGTCCTATATATATTCATGTTGAACTGTTGGAGGAGCCTGTGACTTAAGTTTTATATTGCCATATCTACACTGTAGCTAATGTGCACATAACAATAAAGCCTTGAATCTTGAATCTTGAATGTACATAGATAAAGAAAAGAAAGCAATAACAACTACTAAAGTAATCCCCCCCCTACATTCACTGCCATTGTATCTCACTTTATTTGTCAGCATCATAACACTAAACACTACTGCTTCTACTTGCAGGGAATACCAATATTCACACACACTCACACACACTCATTGAGACACACACTTCCAGTACCTTCCAGATCTCCTCCTCGCTCAGAGAGGTGAGCCGGTCGCTCTTCAGCACCTCCCTGAGGAGGCGGTAGGGCAGCTGCAGGGCCTCATCCTGCCGGCTGTGGCTCAGCTCAGACAGATGCTCCACCAGGAAGCCCACCACGGCTTCCTCCAGGGCGGGGAGGTGGAACAGGTCGGCCACGCGGTACAGCTCCAGGTAGTTCACACTGCTCAGCTCCTGTAAGCGGGAACACGTAAACAGACGGGTGAGGTGAGTTAGCCATTAATGTTCTCTGGGTGCTTGCGAACAGCAAAATATGACATCATCTCTAAACTAATGTAAGATTTAATTTCGTTTTTTGAATGCAAGCCATCACCTAAAATAATGTGTCACATTCATCCAACGATGAGTAAGACACCTGATACATAAGTGTGCCCCATGACCCCCTATGGGTTGATTTGACTTTCCATTTAAATGATAACCTTAGAGTTTCCAGGTTTAGAGGTAAATACAAGAAATTGAGCCTTCACTAGTGGAATAAGACTGCCATCTTCTGGCTGCCCTCCAGCGCATACACTGCTAAGAGGCACCAGCTAGTGTTCAACATGTAATGACTTAACACCTTCATGGATCAATCACTCAAGTAGATATTTGGACTGCTGTTCAAAACAATTCAAATGTCACTACTGTTTTATTTTACTTTTTAAAAGGGTGTGTTTTATTTAGAAAAATCTACAATTAGATTAAAGGTCCTCTTTCCATTAGAATGGTGAGTATACAAATAACATCAGCAATTATCACTTGAAAATGAAAATGATATTCCAAATCTAGCATTATATGTGTCTTTTGAGTAAAGACTTAAATATGCAATATGTTTTAGAGCTTTGTCTCTAAATGCAATTGCAATTTAATTTTACTCAGATAACACAAAATACTACAGTTTGGAATATAATTTTTTTAGATAAACATCATCATTAAAATAAGTCCCTTATGGGCTCCTTAATCACACATGCATACCAGTCAACATGTGTCATATGTGATCCATTTCAGTTAAAGGACTTACAGTGCAGCTATACACAGTAAGTGTAGTATCCTTCAGTTACTCAATAACCAATTAACTGAATTGTGTGCATCATATCGGAGGTTTAATCATCCTGACTGGCTGTTACTTTCCAATCAATTGCTTCAGTGTGTCCACATTATGGGTCTGGCCTCTGCACTTTAATCATGGGCCTCCATTTATTTTCAAAAGTGGTGGGGACACTTTTTTCAGATAAAGAAAAAACTGTATTGCGCGTCACCCATTTTTTCTGTACACATTAATGTCCTTACTATTAGCGAGCAACACCTGTATAGACAGAATTTACAGAGTCACTGTCAGGCTACAGACTATTTTCGTAGGAACCAGTATATATGTGTGGCCAGGGGACAACTATTGAGGAAGCCAATGATCTCCGTCTTCATTTAAGAGTCTTAAACACGCCTGTTCTCCACATTTTCTTTTTTCTTTCAATATGTAAACTATGCATTCTACTCTCTGTCATGAAAATAAAGCAAACAGGCCAAACAACATTGCCGCAAGCATGTTTTCGGGTCATTTTAGAGTCAGTAGAGTTAGATTACATTACTTTTTTGAATTGCAGTGCCTGCGCCCTGCTGCTGCATAGCAGGAGCAATGTTTTGTTTTTACATTTTCTATTAAAAGTTTACTTACATGTCCAAATTGCACATCTTGACACTAAACCAGTGCTCTTGTTAATTACATTTCTTTGTGCATGCTATTATTCAGAACATTTATAAGTTACTTTTAAAGAGTGGTGGGGGGGCACAACTGGCCATTTATAAAATGTCCCCAGCATCCCCAGCGCAAAAGACGCCTATGACTTTAATACACACCAAATACTGTCAGCGGACATGTGTTCTGCAAACAAGAATGTTGCCAGGTAAAGGGATAGAGAACACAAAAAAAGAAAAACAAAGTTGTAGCTTGAGGTGTTGTCTGGTCAATAGCATACAATTGCTTTTGCCCCCACCAGATGGCGCATTTGAGTTAAGTTGAATACTGTGATGCAAATATAAAGACTTGGATTTTGAATTAAAGTATAAAAGTCCTTGAAGATAGTAGAAGTAATGTAAAATATATATTACGTACTGCGTGGTTTTAGTGATTCTAAAACTACCACAAATTGAATTGAATGTAATATGCATGACACTGTGTATGAAATAACTCAGAGTGGTAGGTACTGCCCTGCAACACCCTGTTAACCCAGTTTTTGGCTGTGTACCCAGAGGACAGTGGACTGACTCTGTTCCAAAAGATCTGTCTGTGATAAAGCACATGCAACAGGGTGGCCTAGTTCTTAAAGAGATCTGGACTCAGGCACCTTCCCTGACAAGCAGCCCCCCCACTAAAGTGTCCTTGAGCAGCCCACTGAGTCTGTACTGACTCAAGGGCTACACACTCCAACTGACCTGAAAACTCCACATTACATCGTTAGATTGCAAGAGATTGTTGAATTTCAATAATCACAGCAGCTCTTTCGATTTATTTTTTAAATCAAAGCTTGCAGTGAGGTTAGCTTGAAGGAATAGTGGGACTTTTGGGAGATATATTTATTTGCTTTCTTGCAGGGATTTGGATTAGAAACTCAATAAAACTCTCTGTGACATAAGAAGCTAGAGCCAGCAGAGAGTTCGCTTAGCTGAGCATGAAGACAAGAAGCAAACATGGCCCTTCTGGCTATCTAAAGATTCAAACATCACTATTAGCACCTTTTGTCGCACATTAACCTGTCCAAAGAAAGCATTCATGCTAACATCCCCTTAAAGCAATACATCACACAGAAAAATGCTCATCTGTAAACTGAAAGAAATGTAATTGTAAATAAACAGCATCAATAAGCTAAATGTTAACTTAAAGGTGACCTATTATGCAAAATGCACTTTTGTACGTCTTTTATACATGAATATGTGTCCCCGCTGTTCCAGGGAACCCACCATGTCAGTGTCAGAAAACACAACCCTCTCTATTTTCCTCCATACCCAAATCTCTTAAAAAGATGCTGCAACGGATCTGATACAGACTGATCCAGATTTGAACACCTCTGTGACGTCACAGAAGTGGCGCTACGGCTATTGGGCCAACTCCACCAATCAGGAGGAGACAGCCACGGACATTGCCGTTCGAAAATGCTGGAGACGCTGTAGTACATATGCCAGGCCTGTAGATGGTGCTGTTCTCACAGAATCAGCCCATGCAGAGACAGTGTTAAATTGAGCGAAATGAGGAATGGCTAAAATGCATGATCTGTTTGGTATTTTGAAAAATAAAAAGTATAAATATGCCATATGTAGGTATGGTCCTACACTATATTATTCAAATATAGCATGATAGGTCCACTTTAACAAAACTCGTGCTGTATAATTGAAGTTCCATGTATCCAGTCGTATGCTTGCTACTTCCCAAATACATTAATTTTCACTCAACCTTTATAGGCTTTATATAGACTATATAACATGATATATGATGATTATATGATGATATAACATGACTTAGATATGGAGTCTATGGCCTGTGTACAACATATTTTATATTTTTTCCGGTATTTTGCACAAGCACATGTTTGAATGAAGTGATGGTACGTAATCAAAAGCACATTGTACTGAATAAGGATGAACAATGTCTGAACAGCCTGACAGAGCTCCCTTTTCATCAGTCTGTACTCCATTACTTGGGAGAAGACTTTGTAAAATGGCCATACGTTGTTTTCCATAAAGAAGACTCTGCTCTCAACACCATTACCTAAACAATCCTGGTCAATGCTGTTCTGTTGTTTTTATTAAGATAAATATGTTGGTTACTAGCGCAGTTGAGAAGTGGACTTACACAATACATAGGGTGCAATATAAAAGCTTTTCCACACTCCAATCATCAAGCTGTTTCTGAAAGGAACCCATTTCTCAAAGCTCCATGAAATAACAGGATTTAAATTGACCTGATTTAACCTTTTATTTTATTATGTCACCAGCTTGAACACAAGAGGACTTTGGTATGTGTGTGTGTGTGTGTGTGTGTGTGTGTGTGTGTGTGTGTGTGTGTGTGTGTGTGTGTGTGTGTGTGTGTGTGCGTGTGTGTGTGTGTGTGTGTGTGTGTGTGTGTGTACGTGTGTGTGTGTTTGTGTGTGTGTGTGTGTGTGTGTGTGTGTGTGTGAGTGTGTGTACCTGGATGAGGTAGTGTGAGCAGAGGCTGAGCAGCTCCAGCAGCTGAAGGTGGCTGCCTGCAGACAGGACGTCCTGGATCACTGCCGGCTCCAGCAGGATCTAAACAGAGGACAAAGACAAGGTTATTAGGTTTGGTGCAGTTCAGACTCATTGGGTCTGATTAACCAATGTCTTTAAGCTTTCTTAAAAGTGTTTCTTGTGAATGGTCATAATTTAAGAGAATGTACATCAGATTCATGACATGTTCTTTAACCAGATAATTGTTCGTACTTGTGTTTTTATAATAATTAATTGCATTGCAAGTGTTATTACAGTTTTTCTCGATTGTTAACACACTAAAATGCTACATAAAGCACAATTATTTTCACTGACACTCAAAGAGGAAAACATCGGCTCAAATCTACAAAACTCTAAACACGTTTTCAGCTTTTCACACAATTTGTAAATCAACATGGCACTTTTTGCAAACCACTGCACACGTTTCTCCACGTAAGACACAGGAATCTGACATAAAGTCACGTGTTAGCACATACAAAACACTGATATTCAAAATGCCTCACACATGGACCAATGATCAAGAAACACGTTCCACCTGACCAAACACCTGATAGCATAATTGTTTGCTCATCAATCAGGATGTTAGCACTATAAAAAGACCAGGTGAGTATTTTCTTACAGCAACAATGGAAGCCAACATGGAAGCAAGAGCAAGAGGAAGAGGAAGGGCTGGGCTGAGAGTGAGAGGAGGAGAAAGAGGTGGGGTGAGAGTGAGAGGAGGAAGAATGAGAGGTAGAGCTGGAGGGAGAGGACGTGGACAAAGAAGAATACTCTCTAATGAAATGAAATGTTATCAACCATTGTTTGTCGATGAGAGAGGCTGGACAGAGGGTTCAGCCTAATCTAATCCGATTTACTGTTGCCTCTGTAATCCGGACACTTAGACTTGAAAACAGTTTTTTACCAGTTTTTAGCCCTGCATAATTCATGATATATCAGTGCTTATATCTGTTGTGTGAAACATATTTACTTCATTACTGTAATTGAATTGTTGCATACTATAACTAAAAAAATACTATAACTACAAACATCCTGCACAATTGACTGTGGTAAACTTACTTTTATGCTACACAGAAACTGACCAACCACTATATATTTGTTGTTTATCTGAAGGACTGAGAAAAGAAGAGGTGCAGGTGGAAGGCTAAGGATTTTCAATGAGGCACAGGAAGCAGCAGTTACAAACTGGGTTGTGGCAAACAATGCCATCACACTTAGAGAGATCCGAAGCATAGTAACTATGTGCTGAGATGCATGTCGCACAATGTTATTTTTTTTCAACAACTCATTTGTATTTTTTCATTTACTGTAATATAATACAACTGTTGAAATGAAGGAAACACAATAACCAATCAAACAGGTCAGCTCACAAATCTCGAGTGAGCTTTTGGGTGTGCGTAGAATTTGTTATTTTGATCTTGAGGGAATACAATTGTATCTAAATGGTACATCATGGAGCATATTTTCTTTATGTTTATAGGTGCTATAGGTAATATCAACCTTCAATGCTTACTTGCAGTCCGCTTCATTTATTTAATTAACTAAACGCTCGACACGTCAGTGTTTCTCACACTTTTTGTATTTACAGTTTTTCTCGATTGCTAACACCCTTTTTTTTTTTAATTGCTCAGTTTCTCAGAACACTAAACAAAATTCACAAAACCACACACACAAAGTGAAAAACACCTAATTTCTCCTGCTAAGTGAAGAACTGCACTCAAAACTACATAAACACTTACCAAATGCAAACTTTAGCACCAAATATAACACACTTCATTCATAATACTGGATTGTTTGACCACCCAACTACACACTGCTGAGCATAAACTAAAGCACTTTCATCTTTTATGGGCTATGCTCTGTACATAGAGGTTTCTGCAGAGACAGATTGCTTGCAATACAGAAATACAGTAAATGAAGAAATACAAATGAGTTGTTGAAAAAAACCACGTTTTATTCAAAAATAACATTGTGCAACATGCATCAGTTACTATGCTTCGGATCTCTCTAAGTGTGATGCATTGTTTGTCAAAACCCAGTTTGTAACTGCTGCTTCCTGTGCCTCATTGAAAATCCTTAGCCCTGCACCTCTTTTTTTCTCAGTCCTTCAGATAAACAACAAAGATGTAGGGGTTGGTCAGTGTCTGTGTTGCATTAAGGTAAGTTTACCACAGTACATTGTGCAGGATTTTTGTACAGTTATAGTATGCAACATGCCAACAATTCAATTACAGTAATCAAGTAAATACGTTTCACACAACAGATATAAGCACTGATATATCTTGAATTATGCAGAGCTAAAAACTGGGAACTAACCTGATTTCAATTCTAAGTGTCCGGATTACAGAGGCAACAGTAAATCGGTTGAACCCTCTGTCCAGCCTCTCTCATCGCCAAACCATGGTTGATAACATTTCATTTCATGAGAGAGTACTCTTCCTCCTCCTCTCACTCTCAGCCCAGCTCTTCCTCTTCCTCTTGCTCATGCTTCCATGTTGGCTTCCGTTGTTGCTGTAAGAAAGTACTCACCTGTGGTCTTTTTATAGTGCTAACATCCTGAATGATGAGCCAACAATTATGCTATCAGGTGTTTGGTCAGGTGGAACGTGTTTCTTGATCATTGGTCCATGTGTGAGGCATTTTGAATATCAGTGTTTTAAACCAGCTAACACGTGACTTTGTGTCAGATTCCTGTGTCTAACGTGGAGAAACGTGTGCAGTGGTTTGCAAAAAGTGCCATGTTGATTTGCAAATTGTGTGAAAAGCTGAAAACGTGTTTAGAGTTTTGGAGATTTGAGCCGATGTTTTGCTCTTTGAGTGTCAGTTAAAATAATTGAGCTTTATGTATAATTTTAGTGTGTTAGCAATCGAGAAAAACTGTAACAACTTTCTGGCATGATAGCTGAGGCTAGTTGTTTTCCTTATGTTTTCCTCTCAATAATGTATAGACTCTGTTGAGATGTCAGTGTGTTGTTTTACCACTCTCGTCTACTAAAATAACTTAAATATTTCAAAAATCATTGTATGTATTGTCATGACAAATGTCATGACAATACACACAATAGATTTTTGAACATGAACATGAACATATCCATGTTCCCCAGAGGATAAAGTCCTCTGATTTTTGTGATCTTTTGACTTTTCCTCTACTGCCACAAGTTGATGTTGTATGTTTTTCATTGAAGTATCAGCATCTATTGGATGTAATACATTTATTTATCGCCCTGACGTCTCATCGAGCACGAAAATCATCATTTTAACTACTATGGGGCACATGGTAAACTTTCTACTAGTTTAAGGCACCGATTCGCAGATTAAAATAGCAGCTAGCATGTTAGGCTTTCAGTCTTGTATATTTATCCACTGTATGCAGTATCCATTATTAGCAGGTCATTTTCCTGTTTAGCCTCATTCTGTCTCTTTTTAGTGTGATTATGGTTTGAAGTGAAATAATTGTCAGCTGTTTTTTAAAGTGAATTATTCATTATAAGTAAAAAACACTAAACATTATCACAGTTTGATGCTTTTCCTTGACATATATGGAAGCCATATGAGTATACTGTATTCAAGCATTGTTTGAGGTATTTGTGTTTTGGGAAATTATAATTGAAATTTTTTGCTAAATTCTTGTGCTGTTTTGGACTTTCCCTTTCCTGTAGTAGATTTGTGTGCATGTAAATGGAAAGGCTAAAATACAAAAGTTCCCTCCAGAGGAGTTTCTCTCTCACACATCCCCCCTGCCTGAAATGCCTCCATTTGACTCCTTTGTCTACTTCTGTAACATTGAAATCACTTCGTAACACTCGCGCGTCTATTGGCCAGCACTGAAAAACATTGTATGTGATAGGCTAAGGCTACATCTCTAAGTGGGTGATCAAGCACAACAGAGCCAGCCAGCTAACCTATCAGAGCAGACTGGGCTCTGGTTTCAGACAGAGGGTGAAAAGAGGTGCTGCAGCACAGGCAGTTTGAGAAAAAAGCAACCTTTTGAACATTAAAGCATGTCACAGTAGAGGCACAACATACACATATGAAACCTGGAAATGGGCATAATAGGGCCCCTTTAATACATTAAAACAGCTTTTAGAGCATAAGTGAAAAACAAGATGGCACAAAATGTGAAGGTTAATTATGAACAGTATTTCCCAAAAAAGGGATGTAAGGCGTTGGGAAAACACTGATGCATTAAAGCAGCAAGTAATATTCATGTGCTGTGTGACATGAGGTAATCTCACCAGGCTAAACTAATGGTGAAAGAAAAGTAAGTGCGACAGATTTCACAGCATAACAAGAAATGCTCCTCCAATGTGCTTGCTTCACCATTATCATCCTCCCAGCAAAGCAACATATTCTGGCAATTATTATGCCACTGATTGTGCCAAAATGCTTCCTGTAGAGATGAACAAACAGCAGCTGAAATTATCTGCTGAAAGCCTCCTTCTGTTTCCTCCATATTATCTGCCCATATGCAACATGAAGTTCTGTTATACAGCCAAATGGTGCTGGGCTCTCGGCAGCAGAGCCAAGTATTACAGTATGTATTTTATGGAAGGTATAGTCCTTTTTTGTGTATTTTTTTTAGCACAGCACACAGAACCATGGGGAGTTTAATATTCTATTAATTATCTGAATAATAGCCCAATCAAAATTAATCTAAATCTGTGTTACCTCTAAAAGTGTGCCCTCCTACTCCAAATACATGTTGGGCAGCTTTGATAATCCATAGAGACGTGACTCGATCAGTGGCGAATATGGAAACAAAGTACTTTATGATGTATGTAACCAGGCACGTGCACACAGAAGTGGGCTTGAGCCCCTGCCCTTCTCCTTCCTCCAGAGAAAGTGCCCTTTTTATTGGGTGCTTTTTTTCTCCAATAAATGAATATATATCTACTGCTGTTTGCGCACAGTTTCCCTTCCCAAAAATATATTGATTGAATACAAAATAAAAATATCAGCTCGGGAGATTAGAATGTGAAGTTCCGATGCTCTCTCTACCCTCCCTCCCTCCCTCCCTCCCTCCCTCCCTCCCTCCCTCCACGTCTCGCGCACAGCGTTGCGGACATCGGCAGTCCCTTCAGACAGACAGGTAGCAGCACCTCCCACCTTACAGTCCCTTTAGACAGACAGGTAGCAGCACCTCCCACTTTACAGTCCCTTCAGACAGACAGGTAGCAGCACCTCACACCTTACAGTCCTTTCAGACAGACAGGTAGCAGCACCTCCCACTTTACAGTCCCTTCAGACCGACAGGTATCAGCACCTCCCACCTTACAGTCCTTTCAGACAGACAGGTAGCAGCACCTCCCACTTTACAGTCCCTTCAGACAGACAGGTAGCAGCACCTCCCACCTTACAGTCCCTTCAGACAGACAGGTAGCAGCACCTCCCACTTTACAGTCCCTTCAGACAGACAGGTAGCAGCACCTCCCACCTTACAGTCCCTTCAGACAGACAGGTAGCAGCACCTCCCACCTTACAGTTCCTTCAGACCGACAGGTAGCAGCACCTCCCACCTTACAGTCCCTTCAGACCGACAGGTAGCAGCACCTCCCACCTTACAGTCCCTTCAGACAGACAGGTAGCAGCACCTCCCACTTTACAGTCCCTTCAGACAGACAGGTAGCAGCACCTCCCACCTTACAGTCCCTTCAGACAGACAGGTAGCAGCACCTCCCACTTTACAGTCCCTTCAGACAGACAGGTAGCAGCACCTCCCACCTTACAGTCCCTTCAGACAGACAGGTAGCAGCACCTCCCACTTTACAGTCCCTTCAGACCGACAGGTAGCAGCACCTCCCACCTTACAGTCCCTTCAGACCGACAGGTAGCAGCACCTCCCACCTTACAGTCCCATGTTATGCCGGCTGTTCTTGGCTTGTTTGAAGGTGAGTGGAGATGAACAAATGACTAAGCTGCCAGTGCCTCGAGTTTACAGCTAATTAGCCAAAAGACAAAAACAAATATATTTAACTAGGGTAGCCTAGCTAATGGATAAGTTAGTTCAAGGTTTAGCTTAGGCAACTTATCATGGGCATACAGGCTAATGTTCTGTACTTAAGGGGAGACACTACAGGTGAATACAGTAAAATGTTATCTAATAACGTCATCACAATCGCCACATTGATATGCAAATTAGGCATTTACTAGGCCTAGTTAAAATGTCAACATTTGCATGCAGTTACCAAGGCATTGCAGGTGAAAAGGATAAAAAACTAAACAAAACAAAAACGTAGCACCTCACAACTTCCCCAGATTGTTACTTACGTCAAGTCAGTATTTTCCTCGGAAATGTTATGTTTAAATGCAGATTAGCTTTATATCTATGAATTCAGACAGGGTAGTAAGACGAACAGCATTTATATGTGTTTCTTTGAAGTTTTTTTTCCATTAGAGTGAAAGAAAACATGGAAGCAAAATAGACCAAAATAACGAAATGTACAAGTGGTCTACATGAAAAAACGATCTTTTTGCCTGTAATGTCCTGCTTTAAACAGTAACTTCATCATTTTGATTGTTGGCTGCTCATTTGAAAACTATTAATTGTACTTGTTTGTTGTCTGCTCTTGTGCTTAGTGAATACTAAAGAAGACCATTGTCTCTGCGTTAACTGATTATTTTTGTAGAATTCTGTTGAGTATTAAACAATTGCGTGAGTGGGAGGGAATTCAAATACATTTGTCAGAGATGTGCAACTATATTTTACTTTTTGTTTTTAATTTTTTTTTTATAAATGATTATGGTAAGTGCCCTTTTTCTCACTTGAGCTCCTGCCCCCCAAAATGCCTGTGCACGTCCCTGTGTGTAACTCACCATGCACTACTGTTGATGCAGTTAATATTGCATTAATAGGTATCACATTTTGCAAAATATTTCTTATAATTCATGATTTTTGCATCTAAACAGAAAAATGTAAATGATGACTTCCGGTTATGGAGGCGACATAAAAGGCAGAATGCTTTTGAGCTCTCATAATACTCTGATAAAACAACATTATTTGTATATATATATATTATAACCTTCAATGTTTAGTTGTGTTTGAACTCCTGATAAACATCCGACACGCCCTACAATACAAAACTACCAACTGCCACCCAAAAGGGCTGAGGAGAGGAAGAAAGTTGAGAAAAAGCGGGAGCATGTGTCAGCTAATGTTAGCATAGCTAGCAAAGCGCTGCAAGCTAGCACGAGCAGCCTTGACACTGAACTTCCCGTCTGTTTTTTTTAGAGGGATGAACAAATAAAATGATTGTCAAATCATGGATAACATGTTTTTCTGAGACATTAGCATGAGTGCATTTATTAAAGAAGCACAGTAGTAGGAAATGTACTTGCTTTATTACATTACATTACATTGCATTACATTACATTACATTACTTACTTGAAATGTTTGGCTCTATGAAACCTGATGTACTTATATGATTCTGTTTTCTTCAAAGTTGTATCTTCCTGGTCGAATGCACTTATTGTAAGTCGCTTTGGATAAAAGCGTCAGCTAAATGCAATGTAATGTAATGTACTTGCTTCCTGTGCATTTCTCTTTACTAATATGTAGTATGTTAAAAAGTATGTTAAAAAGTATGTTAAAAACATTTAAGTCACCATTTGTGCTGAATTACTTGCTTTGCTGCTAATAAATAAACATATTATTCGGCCACTTTAGCATTCATGTTAATAGATCATAGGAAATGATCACGCAATTGTTTGACATTTTCCCTGTAACTAAAGCCACTCAGATAAAAACAGAACTTTTCCATCCCTCAGTAATTAGCTGCATCTATCACAGTATCCTGCCAGGCTTGGGCTGTGGTTAAGTTAAGTACCCCGGACAATCTATGGGCTTCCATATTAAGATAGAAAGCACTAATATTGGTTTCCGTTATGAGGATGTGTTTGTAGTGAGTCTGTAAGAATAGAAATAATAAAATCTTTGATCAACATTAAAATGTATCCTAAATTAAGAGGAAGTTGCAACTCTGTGGCCCTACATCACCCCTACTTTAATTTGATGAATATAAGCCAAGATAAGCATGTGATCGATTAGAACAATATTCTTTGTTTTCTTCTTTAATTTAATCAGCGTCTTGGCAGGCAGCAGCGATGAAGACCACCCAGAATAATAACTGTAAGTACAAGCTCTTCGTATCCTTCTCTCTTCTCCACTACACAACAGTTAAGTGCACTTCAAGCTCACACAGCATAAGTCACTTTTATAACAGCGGAGCTTGTCCAATGTGGGAGTGTGGGGAGCTCTTGTGTAAACTGACATTTATTGCACTTTTTATTTACAAGCTTTAAAATGTACCTTGAGGAGAAGATAATATTGAAGAAGGTCAAATTTAGATGTCTTCTAAAAGAATTTGATCCACGTTTGCTATATTTTACTTCAGATGTAGGGTCTGAAAAAATGATGTGTGTGCTGTGTGATGTAGTTTTCACTAGTGTTGTGCCGGATTGTATAGTAAACCACGGTAGAAGAGATCTTGAAAGTGAATGCAGTACAGTTGTCAATTTATTGTCTCCATTTAACTGATGGTTTTCTCTGTTTACTGGGAAAATTGGGTAATTGCGGTCCTGCCAGACTCTCGCCATACTACTTCCCTGATGGCTCCCACAAGATTGCTGACATCCTCGTGGATTCATCTTCTTATTATAGACACATGCATTTCCAAATATTTGGACTACCTATGTTGTAAATGTATTATCTTTTCGATTTACACACGGCATTTATTGCATGACTGTCCGTCCTGGGAGAGGGATCCCTCCTCTGTTGCTCTCCCTTAGGTTTCTCCCATTTTCCCTTTAAACTGTGGGGTTTTCTCCGGAAGTTTTTCCTTGTACGATGTGAGGATCTAAGGACAGAGGGTGTCGTATTGTCATACTGATATTCTGTACACACTGTGAAGACCACTGAGACAAATGTAACATTTGTGATATTGGGCTATATAAATAAACATTGATTGATTGATTGATTGATCGATTGATTGATTGATTTATTGATTGATTTATTGAATGATTGATTGATAATTACTCTAAGCAAAGAAAATCGGTATGAATGTAAAATCTGTAAGCTAACTGAAAAAGGTTTGCTATCGGAGGCAATTTGGTTTCCATACATAGGATTGTGTCCAGATATTAGCCCTAGATATCTTACACTACTTTCTTTGACTGACTACTGATGTAAACTTAGTCAAGGTAATTACCTAACCATAATCAACTCACCAAATCAAGTCCGCACATTTAAAACACATGTTGTGAGTCAGTTTGAATCCTGAGTAGTTTTGACCAATCACGTTTCAGGCAGGTTCTTATTAGGCGCTTTCACACCAAGTACTTTTCCCAGGAATAGTTCCCGGAACTTAGTTCTCCGGAAATCTTTAGTTCCGGAAGTATCTAGTAGATCGCGTTCACACCGGAATAAGTTCCATGAGGGAGGATTACGCAAATTAAGCCGCTGACGTCACTTCTTCTTCTTCTGCTTTGGGTTTACTGGCAGACAACTTCACGGCATATACTTCCACCTGAAGTCCCCGGCCGGAAGTCCCCGGAGTTGGGGACTGCCATAAGTTAGTCTCTCTCCGTTGGTGCGCTGGGCTAATGTTAATAATGCTAATGCGAGCAAATAAAATGGCGGCAAATTCCCAGGAACTATCAGAACTATTCCTGGGAAAAGTACTCTGGTGTGAAAGCGTCTATTGTATGCAGGTAAACAGTCCCTCTGGAGAGAAAAAGTGGTTGAATGCATTGGCCTTTGTGCGAAAAAGTACACGTCCCACCGTCCGGGACGTGTTATTTACAATATCGGACAAGTAGATCTTTCAATTGACTGGTCCGGCGGACAAGTGAAGTTTTTCACCCTGATGTATTGTCAAATTATTGATAGATTCAGTTTACAAAAGGCAGAATTCATTCGCAAATTGTACGTGTCCGCCATTGTTCGTTTAGAAATGTTAGTTTCGGTTCTGCTTGTCGATTCCTAAGGAAATGCATCTCGCCGCTTTCTGTACAGTTAGACGGGGGCGGGGCGGGGCGGGAAGTGTAGCACAGTGGCAGGGTTGGGAAGCAAAACTTGGTTCCGAGTAGGAACAAATAACAATTTTCCGGTCCCGGGATTGATCAGAGTTGTGAGGACAGGAGGCGAGGCCGAGCCCCGCGGACCGCAGCTCTCTCTCTCTATGCTCCGGATCAGCTGATCGCTGCATGGTGCAGCTCAGCATCTCTCTCTCTCTCTCTCTCTCTCTCTCTCTCTCTCACTCTCTTTCTACGCACAGCGGATCCGCTGCCCGTTTAACAGCCTCTTCTTTGTCAAACTTTCTTATGTTCTTTCTCTAACACGTAATTAAGGTTATTAAGCGTTTTAGCTCCTGTGTTGTTAATATTGACCGCCATTTCCTTTATGAAGTGAAGCAGCCTCCCTGTGTCCTCGCACTGTCCTCACATCCCCGGACCCCCAGACTCGGAGGAGCACAGGGATGTCAGTATTTTTTATGAAGCAGGGTATAGAAAGTACATTATTGAAATGAAAATACTATTTACTTACTTTTGCAAACAGTGAGCAGCAGGACAGCTGCAGCATGTGTATTGCAGGACATGTGTAAGCGTCTTTGAGTTTTAGAAAAGCGCTAGGCCTATAGGCTATAAATATAATGTATTATTATTATTAGGCCTATGTGTTGGACATGTGTGGTTAGACTCTGTCTCACAGGCAGGTTGCAGTGTAACATCAGAGGAGACTGGGCCAATTGTACATTCTCAAACTGCACCATTTAGAACTAACTAAACAATGCAGAGATTATTTTTTATATAATTGTATTCAATAACCTTAAGAAATTAAACAGTATGAAGTGATTTGTAAATAGGAATACAGATTTGACTTAATGTTTTCATAAATATATTTTTCTCCCAGTTTGTCATGGGACTTATTTTTACCCTCTCAAAGAACCGGAATCGAGAACCGAAAATAACTGGAATCGAAAATCAGAACCGGAATCGTTAAAATCCAAACAATACCCAACACTATGTGTGATACAGTCAAATCCTACTGCTCACTTACGTTAGCGGTGTCGTAAAAACCGTGGGAAAATGTCAAATATGATCGCAAAGAAGAAGATTCCAGTGGCCCCAATTTGTGTCCATTCTGGACAAGTGAAAAATGAATTCGGACAAGTAAATTGCCAAACTCACTTGTCCATGGACAAGTACTCTCTAAAAACTTTTTCTCACACTGCTTAAAGGTCTCATGTCATGGCCATTTCTACTGATCATAATTCCATTGTTTAAGTATACTAAAATAGACGTATACAACCCAGCCCGAACATACACACACACCCACAGCCTGGCTGGGAGTTTGTGTGTGTGCTCACTAGGGCTGTCCCGAATACCATTTTTCGGGCTCCGGATATTCGGTAGTAATCAGAAGCGAATATTCGAATATTCGGTGCGGAGAGTTCTTTTTTTTTTTCAAAAAGGTTTCATAACACGCTCCGAATCCGACACACCTGACAACACGCTGTTAAGCAGAAGCGCAGAAAAAGCATACTATTACGATTTATATTTATTTATTGTCTCAGTACTCGCATACATTAAAACTAAATGTGTCCTCTGCATTTAACGCAGCCGCAGTGCAGCGCCCGGGGACCAAATCTGGTTCCAAATTCCGTCTATAACGTTTTACAACCTGAAGATACAAAACACATATTTCTGTTATAACTTGTTACCGATACAGTAAACAGTATTTAAATGAATGAAGAACGAAAAATAAATGAACAAACTGTACGCCAATAATTGCCTTAGCCCCAGATGTTCCCGCATTACTTCTATTATTTTCACTATTCCGATAGAATTGAAAAACTAATATAAAAAAACAATTTGGTTGCTTGCTCGCAACTATTTTCCAAGCAAAGTAAGTGCACGTCTTTATCATGTGTGACGTTACTGTTTAAACGGCGGATAAAGCAGCTTCATCATGGCAACTTGACAACAGCTAAGCTAAGCTGGGCTACTACTTACAGCATCCAGGTGACTTTTCAGAGTTGTTGTACCACCGTGGTAGGCCAGTTTCTTGTCGCATGTTTGGCACACTGCCTTCTTCTTACCGTCGTCCAATTTAAAATGGTCCCGCACAGCTGAAGTCTTCGGCATTTTGTGGTGAAGCGTGCCGTTTGCGTTTGTGACTGTGAGTGAACGCGATGTCAGGAGCACAGGCTGAGATTGTATATATTTCCGCATTTTAACAGTGCAATTCAAAAGTATAAATATAGTATAAGAATATGGCAATTCGCCTTTATTGATAGCATACATTTAGGGGGAAAAAAATAAAAAAACTGAATATCCGAATAATGAAATTGAAACCCGAATAGTTGGCCAACGAACGAATATTCAAATAGTCTAATATTCGGGTACAGCCCTAGCTCACACACCGACTCATAGCCTCGCCGCGTCCCGCCGTCTCAGGGAGGAGAAATCGGCGGAGCTGCAGCTGAGAAAAGATTGAGTGTGTATGTGAGGAAGTCAACGGATTGGTCAATTTGGATCAATCCATCCACTTAACGCAACGGCTCCGCGGACGTAACGTAACGGCTCCACGGATTGGTCCATTTGGACCAATGGGTCCATTTGGGTATGGGCACGTGACGTCACTGTACCCAGGAAGAAAAAGAGAAATCTCCAACGAAGCATTCTGGGGCAGCATAGACAGCTATTTTCTGTGTTAGAGTTTTACTCGCTACAGGGTGTACTTTGAGGGTTTGTGACTTTGCACACCGTTTACATGCATAAAAGCCTTCATAACACACAAGGGGACGGGTAATAACCGGAAAAGCATGACATGGGACCTTTAATGCAATTACTGGAACCGATGGGCTATTGTCTGACAGTGATTTAGCTTTCTATTAGCCAAATTAGCTTGTAAAACGTCTCTCGTCTCCAAATCAATTCTCAAGTTTCAAGTTGCTAATTGGACTGTAAACAATGAGCAGTGAATGGGAGGGAAATCTTGGCCCGGATATGCACTGGCTTCAGTGAGAAACCCTAATTACTGTCCCTTGACTGCAGTGGTTATCACCGTCTGACCAATTGGTTACAAGCTTGGAGGGAAATAAACCTGAGGTGACACTGCAGGATGTTCCAATTGTTTATGCTGTTGAGATATCCGCTGTGGTGTTGCCTTGCAGTGAAAATGTAATTAAAGTTACTAATGACGCATTTCCACTACAGCCCGGTTTAAGCGTGCCGTGCCCGTTTTTGGTTGCGTTTCCACTAGGCGTAGTTCCGGCTAACAGGTACTTTTTCACAGTTTTCTGGCTCTCCAAAATTGAGGTTCTTTCCGTGCCAACAACCGGGCTGAGTATGCTAAACTAGTGAGAGAATCGCTGGCAACGACAAGCAAATGAACATATTTTACCGTGATTTACATTTTTCTCGATTGCTAACACACTAAAATGCTACATAAAGCACAATTATTTTAACTGACACTCAAAGAGCAAAACATCGGCTCAAATCTCCAAAACTCTAAACACGTTTTCAGCTTTTCACACAATTTGCAAATCAACATGGCACTTTTTGCAAACCACTGCACACGTTTCTCCACGTAAGACACAGGAATCTGACATAAAGTCACGTGTTAGCACATACAAAACACTGATATTAAAAATGCCTCACACATGGACCAATGATCAAGAAACACGTTCCACCTGACCAAACACCTGATAGCATAATTGTTGGCTCATCAATCAGGATGTTAGCACTATAAAAAGACCACAGTTGAGTACTTTCTTACAGCAACAATGGAAGCCAACATGGAAGCAAGAGCAAGAGGAAGAGGAAGAGCTGGGCTGAGAGTGAGAGAAGCAGGAAGAGGTGGGGTGAGAGTGAGAGGAGGAAGAATGAGAGGTAGAGGTAGAGCTGGAGGGAGAGGACGTGGACAAAGAAGAGTACTCTCTAATGAAATTAAACTTTATCAACCATGGTTTGACGATGAGAGAGGCTGGACAGAGGGTTCAGCCTAATCTAAGCCGATTTACTGTACAGAAATCCTGCACAATGTACTGTGGTAGACTTACTTTTATGCAACACGCACACTGAACATCCACTATATCTTTGTTGTTTATCTGAAGGACTGAGAAAAAAAGAGGTGGATTTTCAATGAGGCACGGGAAGCAGCAGTTACAAACTTGGTTTTGGCAAACAATGCCATCACACTTAGAGAGATCCGAAGCATAGTAACTATGTGCTGAGATGCATGTTGCACAATGTTATATTTGAATAAAATGTGATTTTTTTTCAACAACTCATTTGTATTTCTTCATTTACGGTATTTCTGTAAACTCAAGCAATCTTTCTCTGCAGAAACCTCTATGTACAGAGCATAGCCCATAACAGAGGAAAGTGCTTTAGATTATGCTCAGCAGTGTGTAGTTGGGTGATCAAACCATCTAGTATTATGAATGAAGTGTGTTATATTTGGTGCTAAAGTTTGCATTTGTTAAGTGTGTATATAGTTTTGAATGCAGTTCTTTATTTAGCAGGAGAAATTAGGTGTTTTGCACTTTGGGTGTGTGGTTTTGTGAATTCTGTTTAGTGTTCTGAGAAACTGAACAAATAAAAAAAAAATGTGTGTTAGCAATCGAGAAAAGCTGTAATTGTAATACACGTTTCAAAATGATGCCGAAGTAACAACATACTGATACCGGTTAGTAAAAACCATTAATTAATGCTTTGACAAGTCTGCAGACAGACGGCAGGCGAAAAACCTTTTTAAATGCGTGTTTTCTGAATGGAGATCGGCTAAGCTAACGTTGTATATGCTCCGACCGCCCACACTCACAACAACGGCCTATACAGACATAAATAAACCAGCGACTGTATTCACCATGACACAGACAGTCTGTGGTTTGTACTTTTGTTTGTTTAACTTGTGTCTAGTTTCTGAACAGATATGAGGAGCTGTGAGCTCTGAGGGCTAACAGCTAACGGCTGATGTTGGTTTTGTGTTTCGCATTGAAGATGACGTCACGGCTCCGCCTACACTGCGTTACTATAGATACTGCCCCAGTTCCTAAACTGTAATGGAAACGCAGCATAAAGTGACCCTGGCCTAACAAGGCCTAACGAGGCCTAGCCAGTGGAAAAGCGCCATAACTATCCAGCCTGAGAGCATCCCTCACTACTATACCATGTGACTGAAGGATTTTGAGTGGATCATTATTTACGGTGTGGGGATAAGCATATTGCCCTCCTCTCATCAGCTATCATCTCCTCTGGGCAGACAGGGGCTGAGCCAGCCAAAGCAGCACGGATTGCAAGCCTGCTGTTGACCTACTTACTCTGCTGAACCGACTCTTTGCTCATTTCCACTGTGGAAATAAAATTAGGAGTAATTACACAGCCCGCCTCCCGGTGTTCTGCTAAAGCCGCTACGCTGCTTGATGGACTGACCATCGCTGGCACTAAAAAGGTCAAGGACGTTTATTAGAAATAATCACACACTTATTCTGTTAATGGGGGGAGAAGGTGAGGACAGTGACCTCGTTCATATTGCCTACTTGCTGCTCTAGTCTGGAAATGTGATACTGTGATCCTTACTTCTGCCTTCTTTATATTATTCTTATGTAGCTGTGCTTCCTTCTTCGGATCCAAGAATAATGTTCAGACCACAGAGGAGTTACCGATGAACTCTGATACAACACCACACACTCATAGATAACACTGTGAGCATGCTGCTGGAGAAGCTGCCGCTGAGATTAAATGGCTAATCTGCCAGTGCCCTGCTTTGATTCCTGTTGGTTTAATATTTGGCAATGAGGGATAGTTATTACTTGAAGGTCACTTATTATGCAAAATCCTTTTATAAATAAACATGTGTTCCCCTCTGTGTAAAGAGATTCTGCAAGTTTCAGAAAAAAAATATTCACTCACTTTTTGTCCTGATCCATTTACTGTATAAAAAAACTGTGTGAAAATGAGCTGATCAAATTTTGGCCACTTGATGATGTCATAGCGATTTTTTGGCTTGTGTAACCATTAGCCAATAACCAACCAAGGTAACCACTGAATCCGCCTCAAGACACGGGTACTGGCCTACCTTGCTCTGATACTAGCCTCCAGCACGTGCAGTTCCCTATGCATCAGCCACTCGGTTTGCTATCTTGGCTTCAAAACAGTGACACAAGCTCCCCTTAGAGATCAGAGATCCCCTTCAGGACTGCTGGAAGTCTACACATCTTCCATTCATTGCAAAAAATAATATATTGTTGTACTTAAGAGGTTTAGTTCATTTGAAACTAATGCACCAGCACTTAAAATTGTTAGGTTTATTTGAAGCTAATGTACCTGCAGGGTCCTTGCTGCTCTGAGTCGGTCTCATCATGGTTCATTGATTGCACTTTTAAAAAGCATCAGCTTAATGCAATTATGTTTAAGGTTGTGTCTCGATGATCCATCCCAAACAAAGAAGAGTGGACTCTCACTCAATTGTCCCAACAGGTTCCCTTACAGTCAACATGGTGGCCAAGATAACAAAAACAGGAAATTACTCATCTTCGTGACTTACTTCAGTGTATCATTACATATCAGGTATGGAATCAATCTACAGAACTTGTTTAACCTGTTGAACCCCATCCCTGTTTTTCAGGTCTCACGCTCGAAAATGACATTTCCAGAACAAATGACCATAACTACACTTCTGAAAGGGGAAAATTAACAATCTTTTTTCTCAAAGTAATGATAAACCTTTGAGTTGGATGTAGAACTGTCAGAATCAATATAGATGTTTTTTATTTTAAAGAAAATTCAGATTGAATATAGTAAAAGATTGTCATTATAGTGTCCGTCCAAAAAATATTTTTTACTTATAGTGAAAACCACCCTTGAATGATGGGATGGTAGACTAAACAGGTTAAAACTTACAATAAGTCATTTTTTCCAAAAACTGTGAATCACCACTACCTTGAGTGTAGCCATAAATAAACACAAGTAGTATGCAAGATTAGCTGTGGACAGACAGGCGATACATATGCAGACACACAAGCAAATGCATGGTCTCAGCCAGGCTTACCCGGAGAAGAGATAATAATATGATATAACTTATAAGAACAAAACCATTCTACATAATGCAGTTTTCAGTCTCAGTGGTTGAGACATGCAAGTTAGCTTGGCATGCTTTTAGCTGTTCTTGTTAGCCAATCGTCACCTATGAAAGTTGGCGGCCAAAAAAAAAAAAAAAATGGCTCGAATTTACCCCGATCTTGGCCAGTGGAGCATGCGCACTTGCGTATTGCATCACAGCCAAACTTGGCTCAGTCAAATTAATGGAGAGAGAAAAAAACTCTGGATCGGCTTTTAGAGAACTTTAAATAAGGGCTATAAAAGTGTCCATACGCGGTAGTTGATTTAGTTAAAATATCTGCTGATTTACACACGTCTCTTTCCCAATGTATGTCAATTGAAAAAAGTGTCCAATGACATAATGAAGTGATGCAGAAGTTGTAGTTCCACCGTTTGGCCACTATGCAAATATGCTTCAACGTTGGGCGCATTCCCTGGGGGCTTGGTTCAGACTTACTTGTCCTGTGTAGGCGAAGTCCAAAGCGTGCTTCAGTCCAACGCTGGTCACTCCTTGCAGAGTCACTTCGTCTGCCTCACTCTCCACCATACACAAGCTGAACATAGCCTGATGAAACACAAACATGGAGATTAGCCGAGGGAGACATGGCATTAAAAAGATGACCAATAATCACAGTGAAGGTAAATCCAATCCAGCTTTGTTTTTCTCTCTCTAATGTTCACTCTGTAGGCCGATCATATCATATTTGTGAGCTGTTACCGCATTAACAGGAAGATAAATCGTTTTTGCTTTCTGAAAAAACAGCATCACAGTCAATCATAGCGTGCCAGACGCAACATCCTAGAGCCCTTCTGTATTGATTCTCCTGCCTTGGCCCCGGAGGTCAGCAGAAATAAATAGCACAACCAGTACTTTCTGTTAGACAGCCTTTCTATCTTTCTGTCCCTCTGTCACGAACACACACACAAACACACTTGCCTGCCACACTCAGCGGACACAGCGTCTGCAGTGTGTCCCCGCTGTGTGTGAGTCCTGCTGGAGGCTAATCAAAGGTATTGACCGGTGTCACACCATGAGGGGACGACAGAGGCATTGATCAGCAGCAGCAGCGTGGAGGGGAGGGGGAAAGGAGGGTCAACTGTAGCCAAGATCAACTCAACCTGCCTTCTATGAGAGACAGCCGTTCTACCAAGCTTTATAAGGGTTAGAGTTTAGATTTATTTTCCACAAGATGGAATATAAAAAAGTGAATTTACTCAAGTACTCTAGCTATGTTCAATGATGAGGTACCTGAGTATTTCTCTCTTTTCATGCCACTTACTCTTTACTCTTTTACGAGTTAAGATTTTAAGAGATTAATTATAAGGTACATTTTCAAAGGATATTTTCATGTTTCCAACAATTCAAATGATTGTTTTTGGTTTGTGGCAGTGGTTTTCCTTTTAAAAAGGGGCCCTATTATGCTTTTCAGGGTTGTGTTATATTGGTTTCCATGCATGTCTGCAAAGGCTAAAATCCCCAAATCGCTTTCTGAACATTAAAGCATGGAGACATGTCACAATAGAGACACTAAATACAAATGAACTTGAACATATATGCTGAATATATCCTCTTTGATTACATTAATATATTTCATAATAAATACATCATTTTCAGGTTTGGACTGTGCTTCTTTTTTTTTTTTAAAGTGTGAATGTGTCACTTTGCCCTCTGTGTAGAGTTAGTTTGAACAAAGCAATCGGTCTTATGTTTATAAATCTTATTTTATCTTTTATTGCAAATTCTTATTTTTCATATTATATAATACATTTTATTTTATTTACCTTAGAGTGGAATTCATTCTATAATGGAACAACTGTCACGAAAACCAATTTCCCCATGGGTTTATTTCTGGTTTTGATTCGGATTCTGATAACATAACAGTCAGTACATTCTCCTGATCATACTTACATACTTTCACATACACGTATTTGCACTGTGTGGTTTCAGTACTTTTAATAAAGTAGGCTACAGCTCTTCTCCTCTGGCTTGTAATGGGGAAAGAACATTCAAAAAGCTTTCAA
Source organism: Notothenia rossii (assembly GCF_949606895.1). Classification (NCBI taxonomy): domain Eukaryota; kingdom Metazoa; phylum Chordata; class Actinopteri; order Perciformes; family Nototheniidae; genus Notothenia; species Notothenia rossii. The sequence continues at coordinate 32,171,428 of NC_136905.1, forward strand.
AAACAAACCCAGCTGCTGTAGAGAGGTTCTTTCCCCACAGTTTCTTTGCCTCAGGTTAGTGATTTAACCAATTTGCAATTTCACATATCTTTTTAATCGCAGTAGCAATTTGTAGCGGAGTTTGTAGCACAGTCACTCCACGCTATCTCTGCTCAGAGACAGTGTGTAACAGCGTTAGAAGCTTGGCAGGGCCTCAGGCTGGCCAGTTATCGCAGGATCTCTTTGTCATGAAAACGACATTCACTCCTCCAGAAACTCCTCCAAATCTCCATGATTCATAGTACCCATGAACTTTAACAAAGCAACAACCCCCTTCCCTCTGGGATGGCCTCTCTTTATTGCAAGGGTGATGTGCGAGGCAGGGTCAACTCAAGGCAATGCTCAGTTTTGACCAAAGCCTGCACATCTCTCCTCGGCCTTGTTGATTCACCAGTGCGCTAATTAAAGATCCAATGGTCCATTGAGCACATGGCCTGTGGATAAACCTGGGGTGTGACGGGAGCTTAGCTGTGGTCAATGTGTAAATGAGGAGGTCCAAAAAGGAGAGCGCATGTGATGGAGAAACTGCTTGATGTGCAGTGTGTGAGCTCAGAGGGTGAATGAGGGCACCATTAGGGTGTTCACAGAGTTGCCCGCCTCCAGCGCGCACGCTCCTGACCTTGGCGGAGGAGCTGAGGGAGCGCTGGTGATGACGGATGGCTCCTTGGACTCGGGGTATGGATCGAGCGCAGAGACACTTTGAGCCTGAGAGCCCCGCGCGCTGCAGTCCTCTCACATGGTGCTGCAGTGGGGGTGCAGCGCCGCAGTTAGCCTGTCCTGCCAACGCAATTTATGTGTGTACTAGAGAGGACGTGTGACTCGCCATGATACATTACAACATTCAGGGAGGTTGCTTTCATATCTGGGTGAAATATTTTTGCTCTAAGGGCTTGTAGCTATTTACAGGCAGGTTTCTTCAAATAAAATTCTGACATAGTACATGAAAAGCATTTCAGATAAAAGGGTTATGACCGAAGCTGCTGCTGCTGCTTGTATTTTGTCCTGTAGCATAAAAATCTGAGTTCACAAGGGTTCGAGGTGTATACAAATAAAATATTAGTTGTATCTAAAAGATTATGTAAGTGGTTCACCCCGGAAAGTAATGACTAGGGCTGGACAATATATTAACATCTTTTTGACAATGTGATAAAAGACTAGATAGCCAATATAAGTGTGAGTGTTTCATAGTGGTGTCACTATGTCATGGAAGTAAACAAAGGAGTCCAATGGATGTGTTTTGGTTAGGGGGAGTGTGTGGGAGAGAAACTCCCTCTGGAGGGAACACAGAGATTTTAGCCTTTGCAGACCGTTTACATGCACAAAAACCTATATATAAATATGTATTATATATTAATTAATATATATTAATATATAAATATATATTATATATATAAAACCCACTCTACAAGAAAGGGAAACCCCCAAAAAACATAACAGGGCCACTAAAAAGCGATTATTGCTATGACACCAGCTTCAGATAAAAAAGTGGAAGGTACAAGGGTTGTGTGAAATCATCAAAAAACACATTTAGATAACTTAATTATCCATGTGCAGAACCAGGGCTTGTTCTTTTTATGGGAAACAAGCGTATTTGACTGTTTCAATATTACAACAAATAGATAACATTTGCAAATCATAGATAGCACATGTTGTTATGTAATGCTACAAATAAAACAAGTTTGTATGAAATATGTATTCATTATATAGTTTAGTTTGTGTATTCAAAAATATATGAAGGGAAAATCCACACAATTTCATTTTGGGATGGGGCACTAAATGTGGTACTGAATGTCTTTCCACTTGGTCATATTACACAAAATAACCCACTTGTGGATTGATTTACATTGTAACATAAACAAATCAAGCTTCACTATAAGTCTCTGAGGACTGATCAGCTGCAAGTGATATGGCAGAAATACAGGCAAAAGCATTGTTTCTCATGCACTGGTACATTTTGAGATTTTGTTAAAATAGAAACAAAGCATTATCTCAATGTATCTAATCAATCAGGGAAGTTTTATGGAGTCTATTTGTTACATGTTGGACCCCATAGAATTATCTTCATAAATAGGTTAACAATAACAGAGTTCTATGTGGTACAGGTTGTGCATACATCGTCTCCAAGACAATAATAGCTTTTGATACGAGTTAGAAAAATGTTTCTCTTCAGGAAAAGCAAAGAAAGATCCAGTGTGTGTGTGTGTGTGTGTGTGTGTGTGTGTGTGTGTGTGTGTGTGTGTGTGTGTGTGTGTGTGTGTGTGTGTGTGTGTGTGTGTGTGTGTGTGTGTGTGTGTGTGTGTGTGTGTGTGTGTGTGTGTGTGTGTGTGTGTGTGTGTGTGTGTGTGTGTGTGTGTGTGTGTGTGTGTGTGTGTGTGTGTGACTGATTTGTCCGAAAACTCCCCGAGGAGACATCCAGACATCTTAGCAATGTGACGGCATTGGAAGAGGCAGCTGACACATTCAGGACGAGTCCCAGGTAAACAACTCACGCTTGGTCAGGTATTTGATTACGATCACTCGTGTCCCCTGGCTAAGATAATGTGTTATAATCACTGCTACGTGATAAACCAACAGACCCAGAGACAGAGAGAAAACAGGCACTGTTCACGACACAGGGCTACTTCATCTCCTCTGTAAATGAACTTAATGAAACCCAGGAGTGGAGTCAGATGACAAACTGATGATAATGCTGTTAAACCTTGACAGGGGAACAAGAGAACGGAGTGAGTTATATTGTTTACTGTAACAGGCTGATGCAATAATCTGAGGGCTGGAACAACAATGTTGTTCGCCGCTCAGCTGGGACTTGAAATAGCGGTGTTGAACAAAAGTAGAACAAAAGTAAAGAGGATGAAGAAAAGGAGGAGAGGAGTGTGACTCGCCCACCCTAGTGAAAACAACCTACGCACACACAAGTAATCCCTAAGAAATGTGGACATATTTAATCTGCCTCTCATTTTCAAGAGGGATTAATTCTCTGAACTGATCTGCTCAGTGTCCCTAAATCAAATCTCATCTGTGCCCTTTTCCCCGTGCGGCCCATCTCAGCAAATCTCTGATGGTTTGACTGTCTGACAGCAGGAGTCTACATACCACTACCTCTGTGCTATCACTTGAATCAGACTGAAATCTCAGCAAGGGACCAGCAAACACTAGAGACGGATTACTCTCATTGTTTCAAATTTTAAAGTGGTGTTCCTCCAAGACATTTGCTTGGCAGCAAAGCAGAGGCTCTTGAAACAGCATTTAGAACATTGTGAGAGCATAAAGTCCTCCGTTAATAATCTGTGCTAATAGAGTTAGATGGGTAGGACAGGTTTTCTGGCAGTTTCAACAATCTAACAGCTTTGAAGATGGTTATGCAACATGTTACTGTCACCTCTATCACATCAGCAGCAATCTACAATGCCAATGCCAAACATAGGAGATGTGTATTAAAGGAGGACATATTATGCTACATGTTAGGTTCATATTTGCTTTAATGTTCAAAGTTCCCTTTATTTTTCACCCTCTGTCTGAAACCAGAGCCCAGTCTGCTCTGGTTGGTTAGCTGGCTGGCTCTGTTGTGATTGGTCAACCGCTTAGAGATGTTTTGCCCCTTAAGACTGTCACACACAGTGTGTTGAGGCGCTAGCCCAGAGAAGCGTGAGTGTTACGTAGTTATGTCACTATACAGAAATAAACAAAGGAGTAATAGGGCCTCTTTAATAACAAACCGTCAAAATCTTACTGTTCAAAAGTACCCGTATCTGACCCCACAGATCATAAGCCCTTGCATTTTCCTAAAGCCCCGCCTCAAATCCACAGTATCAGGGCAAGACTGGGCTCAATCAAATAAAGAAGAGGTAAAATAACTCAAAAACTACACTTCCTGGGGGCTTGGTTTTCAGACTCACCCTGAAGTAATCACTGCAGGCTGCCAGGACGGCTTTGTGGGCGTGGAACTTCTGCTCACCGGCCACCAGGGTGACGTCACACAGCAAGCCATCCTTCCTCTGCTGGTTGAGAGCGGAGAGCACCAAGTCCTGGTGGGACTTTGACTGACAGAGCCTCTGTCCTGTCAGCATCTCCCCACTGCTAACACACACACACAGACACACACAAATAAGACATGTTAAACTGGAGTTGTAGATGAGACAAAGCTCGCTCGTGCAATAATGACTACTGCTTCTTCAGCTACTCTCATTAAACACTTACAGGAATCCCTTCTGGGAGTATTTTGTGAATAACGACCTTAAAATGTAGTTATCTAGGATTCCTTAATATTTTTTGGAACGCTTGACTGCTCTGAACCTACAACAGTAAGATTTTTTCAACAAGATTTTACACTCCTCAATACGCCCTTAATGTTTGCGAAGCTTGTCATTTAAATCTCCAAAGTGGCTTATTCAAATTGAAATGTAAAACGTCCACCTCCCTTTGTTCGTTTGCAAATTGTTGTCATATGTGGAGGTAAGTTGTAAGAACCAAACGTAGAGACAAAAGGGAGGTGTAAATAACTTCAGGCAATCTTTAATTAAAGTCAAGCTGATACAAAAGAGTTTAACAAGAAACTAAGGGAGCAGACAATGTGGCACAGACAAGCAGCTAAAAGCAAAATAATACAAATCGGGATAGCACCAGGAACACAGGCAGGGAATTTACAGTGAACACAAGTAAATTCACCAGAGAAACATTGACGACAAACTGACAGAGAGCACTGGTAAAGACAACCACACATAACTAATCACTTTGACAAGACACAGCTGGAGAGGGCAGGCATACACACAAGGGCTGCGTCTCAGATCGACTATTTTAATTTCCTCGCTCCTCGGTCCTCGGTCTCACCGGAAGTTGATTTGTCTGCGCCATCTTGAGTACCGTCCCATGGCTCTTATTTCTGCCGGAGGACCGAGGTTGCGTTCGGATAGTTTAAAAATCAGCTCCTAAGTTCTAACCCTATCTCCTAGTCCTTGACCTCTGAGTGAAACGTCACGGGGTTAAGGGATAGTGGATAGGAGAATTCAAAAGGATTTAGGAGAAGAGACTGCGGTACTTTAGAGAATCCGAATGCACTTTCACTATCTGACGTGTTTATGATGCGCCAGCGGACGTCATTTTGTGCGTCTGCTGCTGCTGTGGGGAAACTATGGAAACTACAGTTTTCTATACAGCGGACTACAACATGGATGTATAATAAGAACGACAGACTCATCTAGAGACAGCACTGTGCTCTGATGCTGTTGCTTTATGCTTTATGAACAACAGAGAAACATATTCTTCATGACCAAAGTTGGAATTGAAATAAAAAAGGTGAAACTTATGCTCATCACCCTCTCCCTCCAGTCCACATTAATACAAATGATCCCAATACGTATGATTGTATGAACTATGAAAAGATCTTAAAATCAATACAAATGTATTTATTATAAACGTTAGTCTTTAACACCTATCACTGTTTATATCACCAAACCCCACACAGTTCAGTGAAATGTTGACTTTATTTGATCATTTCAGTAAAAACTAACGTTCATATTTCTCTTTTTGATTATAATACTGATGAACGTTAAAAAAAAAGCACTTTGGCAACTTACCACATACGTTTTAAAATGCTTAATAAGCACCGTAACTTTCATGATATAATTTCTCCGTCATAATCGTTTGTGTCCGTGAACGGCCGACTGTTGTGTGACGTCAAATGCTGCGGCTGCAAGGCATTGTGGGGCAGCATTTTCTCCTCTCCTTTCGGTTAGGGATGTCCAGTGGTTCCTAAGCCAAAGGAGGTTATAAAGGACATTTGAAACCTCCTTTCCTATCATTCTAGAGAATTCAAAGGGCACTTATCGTGGCTGCCACTGAGGGACTTCCGGGTCATTTCACTCGGTTAGGAAGGTTCCTAAGCTAAATGGACTATTCGACTGCAGCCCGAGGATCGAGGAGTGAGGAGCGATAATGGAGGAGCGATAACCGAGGAATCACCAGACCATCCTCCGATGAAATCCTCAGCCACTCGTTCCGCCCCCTTACTGTGTATCGCTCACTGGTTGGACGATGCAGCGCATGCACTGATCTGATGCTTCTTGACATGAGAGCAGTTTCCCAGCGGAGTGAAGAAGATACATGAAACTCAGGAGAGTCACTCCTCAGTCTATACTGTGTTTTGTTTCAATTCATGTATCATTGAGTTAAGAATATGTGATATATCTGAACAACAAAGTGGTCAAAAATCTTTTTATTCATTTATTGGAAACATTTTCATGATCGCTTTTTTCGTTTTACATTTTCATTTATTGTCATTTCCATTCAGTCAGTCATGAAGTGCTATTAAAATGTTAATGTGCTACATATCCACACAAACAAACAAAGTGTGGAGTACAATGAATGTTAATCTAACTGGGTTTTGATAGATAACATATCTGTTTTTCTTCTTTGAATTATTTTATTTATTTTGTGCACTCTAATAAATATTAATCTAACTATTGTTCGTTTATACATTTTAAGAATGGCGTTTATCTTTTTTGAGAATGAGTTTTTATTTTATTTTATTTATTTGGGTCTACAACAGATGATACAAATGTTTGTGTCACTAAATGTGTACTAACAGAGGCGGGTGTGTGTGTGAGAACAACGGGGACAGAGCTGGCTGCTGTCAGAGGAACAGCTGTGCGGCGTCATCACAAATGGACGTCGCTTCACGTGACGCTCCGGAGGAAAGGACGTCCCATTGCTCTTAAAACTAATTTCCCTGCTTCTCGTGGTTTCCTTGCATCCCCCCATGCTTCCCTGGTGGGAGGGACTAGACGCTGGGAAACGTCGCAAGTGAGGGAAGCAAGGATTTCATTTAACCGACCCGAGACTGGGCCAAGGGCAGCAGGGTGATTACACACAGGTGGAAAGAGTCAGGGCGGGGCAGACAATCAGAAAAGGCGGGAAAACATTAAGGCAGAAAGTGAAACTGAAGTTACCTAATGTAACTCCAGCTTCTATGAGTATAGGCGTAGCCCTCTAAGGCTATCGCTATTGGGTAATCCCCTGCACACCTGCGCAGCACTGAAACACTTGTTGTCCACGCCCACCCGCGAGGTGGGCCCAGCCCTCGGACTCACTTCCGGTATAAATAGGAAAGAGGCCCGACAAACTGCTCCCACACAAACAGCTTTTCTTCAACTATTCGTGGAGCCAGTGGAGCCCAGAACTTAGAGGGCTACGCCTATACTCATAGAAGCTGGAGTTATAGTAGTCACTTCAGTTCTATTTCGTATAGGCTTCACCCTCTAAGGCCATCACTATTGGGTTAAGGGCGAAGCAAGATGTAGTCTGCGCCCCACAGGGTCCGCCCGGTACCAGAAGCACAGACACACCTGCTAAGATGGCCTGCTTCACCCCAAAAAACGTTGTCAGGTTCGGCTCCAGAGAAGGGGTGGCCGGAAACCCAACATCTGTGAACCCCTCCACCTTGGTGAGGGGAACAAATGTGGCCACCAGAGCCTTCAAGGTCCTGGGGTTCGCTGCTGCCCCCTCCTGGTACCTCCAGATGGCCGGGAAGCGCGGCCAGATCGGGTCACTCCTGACCCTCTGCACCCGCGAAAATACTCCGGCCATGTCGTCCGGAGCACACCTCTCCTGAGCTGGGGGAACGGGGAGATCTCTGCAGGCGGCTGCCTTTCTGATGATCTCCGGCAGTTCCCCTAGGATGCCACCTATCGCCGGCAGTGCTGTGGTGACGGAGAAGCGCGTATTCGGTGTGTTCGGATGCCAGGCTGGCACCCGGCTCCGACTCTGTCTCCTCCATCCGGAGGAGAGGAGGGAGGGGAGAACCGAACGGTGAACCATGGAGGGAGACGGGGTAGGAGTCGTCCGACTCCTGCCCGGCACTCGGCTCCCGGAACACGAGGGCCTGGTCCGCGGCCTCGTAGGCCTGGATGTAGGCCCCGGCCTCGGCCGCAGCAGCGAGAGCGTCTGCTCTACGCTTCCTGTCGGCCGGAGGGAGATGAGCACAGTGGTCGCATGCTCCGACCCCAGGCAGGATTGGCAATCCAATATGAGTTACGGCACGCAGCTGGTCATAACTCATGATGTACCCAGCATGACATGAGGGGCAACTTCTGACAGAACCCTGTGTACTTGTGTCGAATGCTTAGTGTCTCTCGTGCTTCAGATTGTCGGGCCTCCTTCCTATTTATACCGGAAGTAAGTCCGAGTGTGGGGCCCACCTCGAAGGTGGGCGTGGAACTACAAGTGTTTCAGTGCTGCGCGGGTGCATGGGGGATTACCCTATAGAGAAAGGCTTAGAGGGCGAAGCCTATACAAAATAGAACAGGAAAGAGGAATAAACATAATAAAACACAAAAATACCACGATCATGAAAATTGGACTGCAAAGATATGCCCCTATTAATCACTTACAATGTTATTTTATATCCAGCCACACATATACCCTGGGAACACAGGGATGATCACCTCTAGTCTTCTTAAGAAATCCGTCGTATAGTCCTAACTTCAATGTAACTCTTATATCTTTATGACAGAGCAGCATTTTTGGAATGAGTCTCAGACTGACAAAGAACACTTTCTGCCCATTAGTGTATGTCTCACAGTTCTCAAGTTCGATTCTGTATAGTGGATGAGACACATTACGGAGTAAAGGACTGACTGATTGTGCAAAGGTCGTTTTTTTCAAACCCCATCCTCTGTCCCACCCAGATTCCTCCCATTCATCAACAGCATGGCACCCTCTCTACCCAAATATATCTCTGTCCCCTTACACTTGCGACGTCGCTCTAAAGGCTGCTGTCTGCCAGGAGGCCGGCTCTGTCACCTTCATGGGGATGCCGCCTAACACACAGGAAATAATGGGTGTGTGTGGGTGGGTGCGTGTTCACACTATGTGCCACCAGAGGTAGGATGAATGATGAGTCAGGCTGTCTGTTTGATATTTGGACTCTGCCGAAGGGAAGAGTCGATGGAGAAAAAGGACAAAAAATGCTGTGCTGGATGAGAAGGAAGGGAAATTACCGGAGTGAGCAACTCAGGGACAGAGAAGCTGTAAGGGTGATTGGAGGTGTGATGGGTGGAAGCCTTTGATGCCTTGATGATAGTGACTACACAAAAAAGATGAAAGGATCATCTTATAACTTTGATCATTCGAAGCTGTTGATGTAACGTGCACATTAAAGGTCCCATGTCATGCTTTTCTGGTTATTACCCTTCCCCGTGTGTGTTATGTAGCTTTTTCTGCATGTAAACGGTCACAAACCCTCAAAGTACACCCTGTAGCGAGTAAAACTCTAACACAGAAAATACCTGTCTGTGCGGCCCCAGAACGCCTCGTTGGAGATTTTTCTTTTTTTTCTTCCTGAGTATGGTGACGTAAGCATACCCCGGTGCAAATGGACCAATCCGCAGAGCTCCTCACACACACACACACTCACTCAGCCTTATATTTTCTCAGCCGCGGCTCTGTGGATCTCCACTCACAGTTCGCCAAACACTCACGTCACGTGTGTGTGCTCAGGCTGAGTTCCGCGGTGTCTTGCTGTCTCGCAGACCCCACACAGCAACCAGGAAACGACACCAGTAATCCAGTTCACACTGTCCACTCCTCAAGCCTCAAAGGGCGGAGCAGCGAGACCCGCAACGTCCCGCCAACACGGCACCCAGACCCCACGCAGCATTCTCATCTGTTTGTCATTACTGGTGTCATTTTCTGGTTGCTAACAAATGCCATTGTAACACATAAACACACATCAGAGCACAGTGGGCTCATAGGGAGGGGAGGGCAGGAGCTCCAACAAGGCGTGTAGGACAGAGAGAGAATGCACATAGTATACAGAGATGCTGTATGAGAAACCAATGTGATTTTGGAACATTGAACAATGTAAATCTATTCTAGTAGACCTCAAAAATGGAATTATGATCAGTACAAATGGCCATGTCATGGCACCTTTAAGAGGGTTACTCAAGTGGTTAAGTAATGAAGTTTCATAAAACTGGTTGATGTTCAAGGGGTAGATTACTTTCAAAAGAAAAATATTTAGGATATTTTTCCAACATTGAAAACCAAAGCATCTTTTATTAGTTTGCCGTGCCTTGCCTTGGATGGATTGTATCTGGATTAAAGTATGTTCTCTTAAAAGCTCCTGTTGCCTGCAGGCTTCTGAATTGGTACAGACAAATGCATCATGCAGACAAGTGTTCCCTAGGCTTGCCTACACACACATCTGAAGACATTCTGTGCAACTGTTTTGGCTGAAAAGTGATTTTTTTATTATGAAACTATATATAGTTTTTTTGGGACATGGCCTACTGTTATTGCAATATGTTTCATGAAGGAAAAAAAAGTAGTCTTGTGTGCCCAAAGACTGAATATAGTATCCAAAGAAAAAGGCTGTTTTTTGGAAACAAAGAGCACAATAAAGTAGTTGGTGTCAACTCAAATAGCCTGACTTTAACTACAGATAGAAATGAGATGTTAGATTCTTGCTCAAGACTTAAAACCAATCAAAACAAATGTGGCCTTTTTTTCTCATCATTCTACATAAAGCAAAAAAGGATTATTAAAATAATTGTGATCTCCAAGCGAAAAGCAATATGACATCATCCTAATTTTTCTCATGTCTTGATCCGTCAAAGCCACAAAGGCATAAAACAGCTGTTTTCACAAGCCCCACAGTTCTCCTTATAATTACAGAAATGACCTTGATCTATAAAATAGGGGGAGTTTCACTTTAAAGCCGCAGTGTGCATTTTCAGAAGCCAGCATTACTGTCTGCACAGTTGATATTTAATACTGTACCACTGGGTAGATGGGGTCCTGCATATGATGGCTCAGGAAAACCATCAAAATCTTGACACTTCAAACACGTGTTGCCTGTGTAGCCAATTGTGATTTACAGTATATCCTTCAAGAGAGTTCACGGCTGTGCTTAACCAATCAATACATTTGTATACAGCCCAATATCACAAATTACATTTGTCTCAGGTGGCTTTGCAGTACACCCTCTGTCTTTAGACCTTCATAGTGGCCAGAAAAAACTCCAAAATAAACCCTACTGTCGTCCAAAAACAATAAAAAAACAAATAAATAAGCTACAACATTGCACTTGGTCACATGTTTTATCAATATGACAAACAAGGGCACTTGATTTTTAGTCAATCAATGCTTTTCTGCTGCTCTAAATACTCACATCTCAAGAGCTCTGTTAATTTGATTACTTACTGAGTCAGGTCAGAAGAATTTAATTGCCATTTCTACACTGTAGCTTTGTGCATAATTATGACAATAAAACCTTTGAATTTGAATCTAAACAATTTAGAAAATAAAAATCCTACAATTGAAAGCAAATGTGTAATTTAAAGTGTCTTAAAGCATTCAGTAGCACATTCTTCCATCACTTAAAGGTTACAGATGATTTGACAGAATCCAATTAAAAAGGAATTCAGTAAGAGTACAACCTTCTACAGGAGCAGTGTGCTCTTCATCACATGTGCAGCCCACACTACTCCACTAACTGAGCCAAAGGTCTATGATTTGGATAATATATTACTGGAGTGAATATGTTTTACATTTTATGATATTTTGTATAAACAACCAGATAGTAGCCTAAAGCTAAGTACACAGTTTATAACCTTCTGCTAGTTTTGACTAACAATCTGTTATGATGTGGGATGTAACCTAGCGTGAATAAGCATGCTAATGCTAATTGAGAAGTTTTCATTTATCTATTTTTATGAATTCCTTTTTGTCAAGCATTTCTTTACAGCCCAAAGACAACACATTTATCGAGTACTTTATTTAACGTGCAGCTAGTTAGCTAGCTTGTCAATGTAGCTTGTCCCTTAGTACCTCTCAACTGTGTCTTTCACTACTCTGTGTAGCTAATTATTGTATATGTTCTTTGTGCCTGCTACAACACCTGAGCTTTTCCTCGGGGGATAAATAAAGGCTTATCGTATCTTATGTTACCTTATTTAAGCTAACTCACCACATGACCCATTTCATATAGGGAATGGGAGCCGCAGTGCATATACTGTAGATATCAGTGTTTCCCGGTCATTTGTCTGCGGTTTTGCATCCAAAATCGAAAAAAGTAGGCTCAAAATAGAAATGCCCGTACAAAGAGAAGCTTGAGTCTAGGCAAATCAGAGGAGCGTTATTAAAAAAAAAGTTTATTGATGAATTCCATCCATATCAATTAAGAGAAGGACGGACTGTTCAAGTTAACTGATTTTAGCGCCTCTCTGGTGTTTGGAGTTAGTGTTTACACCTTTCGGCAATTTCAAAATATTACATTTTTAGGCCCATGTCTACTTTACAAATGGGGGGATGTATGACCTTCAAATCTATACAGGTTTATTGACAACTATAGAATTCTCCTGACAGAGGCAAAAAAAAACTAATATAACGCTTACTGAGTGCAAACAAAACGTCGGCATATAAAGCATAATTAATCTCCCAGTATATGTATGTATTCTGCAATATTTCCTTTTTTAAATAATATTCCCAGTGTAGTGGTTTGTGTGCCTGTATTTCAGAAGTATAAGATGTCACTCATGCTCCTTTTTTTGTTTTGCTCGTTGGTCATAGGAGTGGCTGTTATAGCCAGTGACATAATATTGCCTACCAGCCATGTTTAAAACATTTAAAGTCAATAGGTTGCAGTCGCTAGTTGCGAGTTACTGTTGATGACGTAACATTCCCATCCCCATTCGCTAATGTATGTGTTCAACAAATGAATGAATTTATTTAGAAAATTAATGTATTGAAAGATCGCTAATGAAATGGTAAATGGTTTGTTTGTCTATCTGCAAAATAACACGCGTTAAAACAACCAGAGTAAATAACCCATATTGTTTCATTTTATTCCAGATATTTCTGAATTATTGATTTAAGTTGCAATCCTATTTGTGATAAGTTTATAAAGATATATGTCACTAAAAAGAGAAAAAGGACTAACACATTGTTTGATTCTCATGGGATTTGTTGAAAATAACAAAAAGTATAGAGCACGCAGCCTTTCTCCTTCGTGTGGGTTTACCTTTTTCTAACCTCCAATAAATCCAAACAGCCGAAATCCAGTGAAGCCTGTACACTGGGAACATCTTTATTGAGCACAATATTGATTTTACATGGATCTTCTTCAGGCTAGAATAAATAATAGTGCACTCTGCTTAGTCCCCTAAGCAGTGTGATGAAATAGTCTTTTGATTTTTCAGTGCATAACTGCTACTTGAGGATTTTTTCCAACTGGTTCCATGAGCCTTTATCAAGCATGTGTGGAATGTTTTGACGGACCAGTCCACTTACCTGAGGCTAGGTTCAGAAGGCATGCCCCTGGAGATATGATGAGGTGAATAAGGTGGAGGTGGAGGGGAGGTGTTATGTGGCTCCTGAGGACTGTCGTCTCCTCACTGGGATCATGCATCAGCCTGATAGGACAGAACAGCACGTCAGTTTTACTCAGACCATCCACTCCACCCAGACGCACTGTGACAACCTTCTCTGCGATGTGTGAAGAGATGCAACAGCGCGTCAAGCCAAGTGCTGACTTTGTCCCTTCTCTTGACTTTGACAATTATCATTGCTGTTCTTTCAAGGCCTTTTCATGTCACAGCGACAGGCGGATCGACATCAGAGAAGACGAATAAACAAGCTCAGCACTTCTACAAACAAGCTGGGAGTCCAAATTACACCAAGTCAGTTTGGTGTAGCTACAACCTTGACATAATGTGTGACACAACTGAATCTGATACCCCTCTGTCTGCAGGGACAAAATGCCCAGCAGCACAAGAGGGAGACAAAGGTCAGCACCACTGAAATCCTAGATGGTTGAAATACTACTTAAATACGTACAATAAGGCGCCCCCAGGTCCCCCAACATTTTATAAGAAATGCTTTTGTATGTATGTGGTCTCCCTCAAGGCAGGGCTAAGTGTACAAGTGGCTGCACTTCAGCGAGATCTAGCTATCGATCTGTTCATGAGTGACCTTCAGACGCATGGCCACAGGCAACTGCTGAGTGAAGAGGGAGAGAAGGAGCTTACTATCCTAAGTCCATCCCCTAAAAACAGGACAACACATGCTGCACATATTTCATAGCTTTACATAAATAAGCTCTTGATTGTGTTGTTCTTATAGAGGCAAATCAAGCTATTTTATTTGAAATAAACATCTTGAGAATGACACCTCTAGTGCAAATGAGACTAAAATTCCATATTTTCCAAGATGTTGAATACATGTCCTTAATATAAGCAGCTCATCAAGTTTGATTGATTACATTCAGCTACTGCACATGGGATTTTGTCCCAGCTTTCTAATGAGATAATGACATAATTTGAGCTTCAAAATGGATTAAACATATCCGGATGATGGACATATTTAGGACCTGACAACAAGTAGGCCATGCAAAAAGACTGTAATCTCCTGACTGCAAAAAAGCACAGATCTAGATGTTGTATTTTACGCACAAGAGGCAATTAGGGATGACCAATGATCAGTGCGCAAGGAAGAGGATCGGGAGAAGACAAATAAATGTTTGGGTTGACAGAGAAACAGACACCATTAGTGAATTATAACTGTCACTTTCCAAAAAGCTCCCAGCTGTCAAAAGGTCTCCTAGCAACAGGCCAGCGCCTCGGTCCAAAAACTATGTCGGAGAACACCCTCCTCGAGCACAATAATCCTGTTGCATCCGTCACATGGCGCACGCACACACCAAATTCTATATAGAGCACATAAGGGCTTGCCAGGAATTAACTGTATTCGGCTTCCCTCTTGTCTTAATATGCAACACAGGCTTACGCACCTCATATGAATGTGTTATGATTCAGTCCCGTCCCCTTTGGCGGCGCCTCCGGTACAAATGTCATCTGATGTCCGAGGTTGGGCTCTCCTACATCCGCGGAGAAAGAAAAGGAGCGTTGTTATCGCGGACACTTTATTGGTTACAGTGTAGCACCTACATTGTTAGGTTTTAAACCCCGCCTCTACACGGCGGTCGCATGAATATGGACAAAGATGGGAAACAGCGCCCTCTGGTGGATAATTGCGATACGGCAAGCTATGTGAATGCCTGTGTGTTAATATAATAGAGTCATGACTATGATGGGGGGGGGGGGGGGGGGGGGGGCACTGTAAAGGAAGAGTCTGATTAATGCCAAGTGCTGTTATTTAACACCATACTGCTCCCAGTGGTGGAATGTATACCTGAGTGAATTTACTCAAGTACTGCACTTAAAGCAGGTAGGGTAGGTAAGAATGGAGAAACCAGCTCGAGTACGATAGAATTTCCCAAAAAAATCTGTCCCTTCTTTCAGACTTCCTTAGCTCCTCCCTATGGCCCCTCCTCCAACAAACACGAACGCGCACATGACCAATGAGGGCACGAGATAAGTTTGTGCACAAGATGGAAGGCTGACAGGCAGGTAGGCCATCCAGTTATTTTAGCCGGGCCGGCTAAAATAATTGGTCGTGCTTTTTACAGTGCCACGGCTTCCATGGGTAATGATTTGGGATAAGACCTCACAGTTGTTGAGCATATTTACTACATACATGAAAACAGGCATTGTGATGTGAAAATATATTACATTTAGCTTCAGGAGATTGATTGATGAAATGTGTTGTTTCTATTTTCTTACAGAATGTGACTTTATTTTTTCAATAGCTGTATTTACTGTTGTGTATTTCTGCGTTTTAGTTCTGTCCGAATTAAATTGATCAATCACTGATTTCCATTTTGGAAAATGTAAGCATACACTCGTCTTTTCATCTTCCCATTGAAAAGTGACAGACATCACCTTCTGTTGATATGGAAGTTCACAAAGAATATTGTATACATGTATACACACATTGGTTTTCTAAAAAAAATCTGAATTTAAACTGCTGTTTTAGAAAATGCCTTGTCATTTCCCTGACATTACTTATGGTCTTTTATTGTCCTAAACCTCATCTGCTCATCTGCACACATGACGCGTTCAAGTGCACCTTTGCACTCAGATAAACACAATTTTTCTTTACTATGTTTTTTTATATTTGTATCTAAAAGTTACCACACATCTAGAACTTCAAGACCGTTATAACTTGAAATGATTAACTAAAAGGTAACGTCGGACAAAATATTAAGCGCTGACATCGGGTTTTAACGAAGTGGTGACATTTACAAATGCACATGAACGCAGCTTCGCTTTACAGCAGCCCGACAAGCAAAGACTGTGCTGGAGCCTGTCGCAGGAAACACGCTACCGAATTCCCCACAGAGTTGCTCCATGTAGTCAGCTGTTACGAAAACTCCCGGATAGTTGGGGGTAAGTGTTTGTGTTTGATTGTTTAACTCTCATAGTGTTTTACACTTTTTACCGAACTTATTTTCGGCCACTGTCCCATGGCAGCGACCGGGGCATGGATGTTTACTGGAACTCCCTCACCACCGCTGGCGTCTAATTTACGGGAAAACTGCTTTCCTGAACACATTATAGCACTTTCCTTTGTGGATATGCCATGTCCTGAATATGTCTTATGAAGAATTCAATATCCTTTGTTCTAACCTGTTCGTGTTTGCTTCTTACATTGAGTTGTCGCCTGCTTGCTTGTGTTAACTATCTGCGTTGCTAACCTTTAGGGTGTCTTTAATCATTGCTAATATGCTAACCTAAACGTTTATGCTAATGCATAACCAAAGTGGTTTACCCTGTTTCTATTATCATGAAGCTCAAACTATTATATATATGCAGTTTATGGAATTCACATGCCTATAATCTAAACATAGAATATTGTTAAAGGTGGTTATAAACAGTGTGGTAATATTAGATAAACTGTTACCACTAGTTATGATATCAGCTGATAATCATCAGGAATTCAAGCACCCACTTAAACAACTTATCTTTGTTACTAAAATACACTATCTTCATACAAAATACTTAAAACAACTACTTGTTATAAGACATGTATACATGCAGTGCTGGAAAAAGTATTCAGATTCTTTACTTTAGTGAAATAACTAATACCACACTATAAAAGACATTTCAAGTAAAAGTACTGCATCAAGAATAATTAGGAAAATGTACTTAAGTATTAGGGGTAAAACCACTCATTACAGAATAGAATACAATATTAACAATAATGTATAGAGTAATTAGTAAATACATCTGTAAAATAAATGTGGTGGTGTAAAAAGTACAACATTTGCTTCCAAAATGTAGTTTAGTAGAAGCATGAAGTAGTATACATATATTGAAGTACCTCAAATGTGTACTTGAGTTCAGTACTTAGTTACTTTCCACCGCTGTATACATTTTTGTAGTAGTAGGTTATACAGACTGTAGCCAAAACTAATGTCCAAAAGTGGTGAATTTATGACCAATTTGAAAAACAAAACCTCATGATACTTTGCTTTTTTATTCACTGGGAAAGTATTAATGTCTCTCAGGCTTTGAAGAGCTTTTTTAAATCATAAAATAAGTGTGTGAAGGTGAAACAGTGACACTTTAATGTGAAGTTTAATGAGCATCTACAAGCTGAGACTCATTCTACTGAATCAGCGTTGATCTTTAGAATTCCCCACCCTGTCTGCATGACCTTAAAGTGAGCACAGGGATTTTGTTTTCCTGAATAGTACTAACTGATATGTCTTTAAACAGTCCCCAAACTGGAGCCTGAGAACTTCAAGGGACTTCAAGGGCCGTGGTTCCTAGATAAATGCATTTGAATTTGCTCAGCTTAACTCAGCCCTTTAGGTGATAGCACAATGAGAGGTTGTGTGATAGACTGCTTTGATGTCAGGGCTTTCGTCTGTCTCTGCTCTGTAATTCTGAATAAATACGGTAATAACCACTTGCCGAGGTTCCTCAAGAGAAATCTTGAAATGTGGTGGGGGGGGAAGCTGAGGGTATAAACCCATTTCAATATATCTTTTTTTTATTTCTCAGGGATGGTGGATTCCTAGCCTAGACATGTGCTGACCAAGGATGGGAATGTTTTACCTGCTGTTCTGTCCTTCGGCTCCAATGAGATGATCCCAGGAGAATTAAAAAGCGGATGACGGTGTGAGCCAAGGGAATTCAACGTTTGGGCCAAGATATCCTCCCACTAAGCCAAAAAGAAAAGCTGTTCCAGTTTACATAAAAAACACAAATCCACTCCCCATCAGCAATGTGGATGTGTGGACCACTATGGCCGTGCCTGGCTCTGATGTGGGTTGGAAGCTGCAGTGCCCACAGTCTGTTTACCTGCGAGCCCATCAAAGTGCATCGGTGCTCGGGGATGCCCTACAACATGACCTTCTTTCCCAACATGATGGAGCACTACGACCAAGATATCGCAGCCAGCAATATGGAGGTGAGTCTTCATTACAATACACATGATGCATTGTAATTGGGCGAATATTGGCCTTGCTGGGCATTAGCCAATCAGTCTTTTTTTTACTGCCAATTCCATTTCATTGATGTCTTATTTGAAAACTATTTCCATATTTACTAGATATTGTATGTGTTGTTTGGTTATGACTTCACCTAATCAATTTTGTGTAGGGTAACATTTGGGAGAAAATATTTAATAAGATTACATTTGAACACACTAATGCCGACCTTATCTGTGATATTGTCAACCAGTTTGGAATAAGTTGCCTTTGTTCAACCTTAAATTACAATATTTTAAAGAATCTAGCCTTGGTTTCCATTGTGGGTTGTATTTATTTTGACCTTTGATAGAAAAGAGACTCTTGTTGTTGAAGATGCCATTTTAATTCAAGTTACATTTACCGACAGTGTTTATCATCTCAAGAAAATCGTTATGCTTAGTGCTGGTAGTGGCCCAACTCTGTAAATGTTAGTGTCCGTCGGCATTCATAAGTGCATATTGATTGAACCATTCTTCATATTATGTCATGGTCATCAACAGGCATAAATAATCTGTCTACAAGTCATGGCTGGTGGTCATTGAGTACTATCTACTAGTAAATAAACAGTTGAAATGGAATGGCCATTATCATGAACACTTTGAATATACAGACTTGTTTTGAATTCTCAGCTGTCAAAGGTAATATGTTTTTAAAATATTTCATCATAGCCTCACAAAAATGTAGGTGCTGGGTTATTTAAAGAAATAAGGTATTTAACACTGTATCCATACATTAAGATTACTGTTACATTAAGATAGGAAAAGTAGATTAAGAAATCACTCGTGGTAACAATCTACTGTACAAGGGAATACTTCTGATAGATGGGGTTACATACAAGTCAGAGGGTAGCACACTTTTCTCTGCAGTTTAAGTTGTCTCTTTTAGTCCAGCCACTGTCTGATGCATTGGAAAAAGAGATACAAAATATGAATAATTTACTCTTAAGAAATTATGCACATTAATATTGGCACATTATCCTTATCAGCAGATAAAACTTTTTGAATGAAAAATCTGCCAAAAATGAGCAATACCTTTGATATCGGTGGTGGCGTAGTCCATAGGGACTTGGCTTGGCAACTGGAAGGTCACCAGTTCAAGTCCCGGAAAGACCAAGTGCTACCGAGGTGTCCCTGAGCAAGGCACCATTCCACTGCTCCCCGGGCGCCGTACATAATGGCAGCCCACTGCTCCTAACACTAGGATGGGTCAAATGCAGAGAAACCGTTTTGTTGCATAGTACCTGTACTACGTAATGACAATAAGTTCAATCTTCTTCAATATGACCTAGGCTAATGAGATGACGCAAATGTGCAAAAACCAAGCATTTGAAAAAACATTGTATTTCCTGTCTGCCCCTGCTAATGGCCCATCAAGATAACTGTAGGCACAATAATGTTTTTATTCCACTGCAGGAGAGACTTAATACATTTGCTGCAATTACATGGATACAAATGTGTACCAAAATGAATTGGAATATTTCTGCATATGGGATATTGGCACAAAGCCGATTAACCCTTAAAAAAAAAAAAAACGTTTAACCCTTCTGTTGAGTCCAGCATGCTAGTGAGAAAGGTGCTCAGCTCCCTCTTTGCATGTAGACTACAAATATGATGGGTCCTCTTCTGAATGTTAACTGTTGTAAAGAGACAGATCTGATGTCTTTCAATGCTAATGCCACACAACCTAAGCTATGTGTGCTTTTTGTAAAAGGGTACAAATGTTTCATATCATCAATCTGTTTTAGGTAATATAGGTTTGTGATGCATCATAAAAGTTTGTCTCCTAGCAACTGAAAAGTCAGTCAATTGTTGCCATCGGAAACGCTGTTCCAGAGTCTTAATGTTCAAGCACTGTTTTCACAAATATGTCAACAAAACAGTGAATCTCTTTTTAAAAATATATACACTCACAACAGCTTCAGTGTCATTATAGTTTAATATAAATAATTCACATTTCTACTTCAGTTGGTGGGCTTGTTTTTCTGTCTTCATACCAAGGTGTTATCTCATGTCTCCTTAGCTCAGTTCCTGTATTAGCTGCATCCTGGCATTCCTGAACGCCAGGGTTCAGTTACACACATTTGGTGTCAGGGTGTTGAGCGTGTACCATGATCTGTTGAAGGAGTCTTTTGTGTGGGCATCTGTCAAAGGGTTAGGCTTCTTATTTCACAGCAGCCTTGGCCACGGGCAACTTCACGGACTTTGTTGTGAGCAGCCTTTGATTTCTGGAGGAAGGGGAGGGACACACCCAGTCTGACACAAAGCCTTCCCTGCATACCACAATGAGTATTCTCTCTGTTAATCACTCACTCATTTCCCCCGCTGTACACAGTGATACCTCTGCGCTCCTGTCTCCCAGGTGACAGGCTTACACACATTACGTTCTATGCACAGCTCTCTTTGAAAGCTTTTAGTGATTTATCCCAAAGCCCTGACGCTGTAATCAAGCAGGCTTCTGCTTCAGTCCAGCATATGAGTAGGATTTTCCGGCGGAGGGTTAACCTTTTTCCACCCTTGGCCCCAGATTCCACCAGTGAATGCCAGCTTTTGAAGTAGCAAAGTAAAAGGTTGGAATACAAAGAGAATGGAAAGACTAGTTGACATACTGTCATAGACAATCGGCTCTTGAGAGTCTTAAAAGTTTGAGTGAAAGTCAGATTTGTACACACTTTTTTTCAAACCTTTTAATCCTTGAAGTACTGTGCTATGAGTTTATCCGCAGATAGGATTTCGCCTTTGAGAGAAAAGCTGCTCAACTTGAACTGGGTTGAAGGTTTTTGAAAGGAGGGCAGTTTTAACAGTAACTCTGGCGTAAAGCAAATAAAGGTCAGACTGTTGAGCAACGGGGAGCTCATTGAGACGGAGTCCAGGACCTCCACAGGAGAGAAACAAGGACGCTTACTGTCAGAGGGGAGGGCCCAGGCCCCAGAGACACGGGCCCTCTGCCAGGCTGGATTTCAGAAAAAAAAGAGCATTGAATAGTGGACTGTGTTGGAGTCTATGTGTGTGTTTTGTGTACACATATTAGCATTATAGACTGTATAGAAGTCTGTCTGGGCATGTTGCTCTGATGAACGTTCAAACAAAGAGACTCTTAAACATATATGTGGATAAGAAGCAATAACAAAGGAGCCTAAAAACGATGCATTTACTTTAAGACCAAGGATTAAAAAAAACATTGGCATGGACATGATCGGGACTTGTTGCACTTGAATAAAGTTGTCTTCGGTGTATGCCTTGTACGCTGCTCATAAATCCACACAATAATACTGTGGCTCAGCAGCAGACTAACCTATCAACAGCTCTGTGCATTCCTGCCTCCCAACGTCCCTACAGTCATTTCCTGCCCCCCCCCCTCCCATCTCAGTCCGTAATCTTCTGACCAGCGTGTTGAAATGGAAGAAAATGGTTCCCAGCCAGTGAATGGACCCCTTTATGAAGCCAAGCGCTATGGATCACTGCAGATCAACAAATAAGAGTTAATACTTCTTTGCAGGGCAGGGGTTTTCAAACTAACTGGAAGTAACTGACGACATCATCACAACTTGAGATGTAAGCATCACAAGAAAAAAAACAACAATATTATTTAATATATTATGCTTTTTGGGACCCTATTATGCTCCTTTTCAGTTTCATATTTGTCTTTTGTGTCTCTACTGTGACATGTCTCCATGCTTTAATGTTCTAAAAGCTATTTATTTTTCTCATACTGCCTGGGCTGCAGCACCTCTTTTCACCCTCTGTCTGACACCAGAGCCCAGTCTGCTCTGATTGGTTAGCTGGCTGGCTCTGTTGTGATGGTCAACTGTTTGGAGATGTCCTGCCCCTTAGCCTATCACGAACAATGTGTTGTAGCGCTTGCCAATAGAAGCACGAGTGTTACATAGAAGTAACTATTTATAAAACACATAGATCACAACCTCTTTTCTTCAATAACATGTCACTTGTTCCTCTCTCTCTCTCCAGCCATTTATGCCTCTGGCAACCCTGCGCTGCTCTCCAGACGTCCACCACTTCCTGTGCCAAGCCTTTATCCCAGCATGCACTGAGGATAACAAGGTGATCCGTCCGTGCAGAGAGCAGTGCGAGACGGTTCTCTCCGACTGCGAGGAGAATATCCGAATCTTTGGCATCACCTGGCCTCCTGAGCTACAATGTGACAAGTACAAAAAATACATTTATATGAAATCCACACTAGAGATAGTTAATTATCAATCCTTTGAAAGATGTGTTTCTTTGCTTTTTCAACTAGACTCGACCCATGTAGCTCTCCTGGTGATCCAGAACTTCCTGCAACAACCCCAATAACCGCCTCCTCAGCTAAGAGGGACCTGGGCTTCTGGTGCCCGCTGCAGCTGAAGACCAAACCGGGCCTTTCATCATCGTTCCTGGGCGCAGAGGACTGTGCACCGCCTTGCTCCAACATGTACTTCAAACCTCATGACATCGAATTTGCCAAGAACTTCATCGGCGTTTGCTCCATCGTCTGCTTGGGCGCCACGCTCTTCACCTTCCTAACTTTCCTCATCGATGTGAAGCGTTTCCGCTACCCGGAGCGGCCCATCATCTTCTACGCCGTGTGCTACAGCTTTGTGTCGCTTATTTACTTCATCGGCTTCCTGCTGGGGAACCATGCCGCCTGCACCAAAGCCTCACATCCTGCCGGCGTGGAGACTGTGGTGCTGGGCTCTCAGAGTAAAGGCTGCACTCTGATCTTCATGCTGCTCTACTTCTTCTCCATCGCCGGGAACGTCTGGTGGGTCATACTCACCATCACCTGGTTCCTGGCAGCCGGACCCAAGTGGAGCTGTGAGGCCATAGATAAGAAAGCGGTGAGGTTTTAAAGAATGACGTCTCATCTTGAGTAGCAGCAGCAAAGAAAAGAAGAATGTAAACATAACATTTGCAAGCTATAAAAAGCCAGGAAAAAGGTGCTTGTGTGATGGATTGAATTGGGATTTGTTATGTGGGAGGCTTTGTGTTGACAGGTGGTGGAGGGTAGTTTAAAAAAAAGAGGTGCTGCAGCACGGGCAGTATGAGAAAAATAGATCTTTTTAAAACTTTAAAGCATCTCACAGTAGAGCCACAAAATACAATTATCAACCTCAAAATGAGCTCTCTAGCTTTTATGTAAATCTGTCTGGTGGTTCGTAGACATTGCTGACCCAATTGAACCCCTGTTTTTCTTTCAAATATTGACCTTGTGTCCTCTGTCTTTAGGTGTGGTTCCACTCTGCTGCCTGGGGGATCCCCGGGGCCCTGACCGTGATGCTGCTCGCTCTGAACAAGGTCGAAGGGGACAACATAAGCGGGGTGTGCTTCGTGGGGCTGTACGACCTGGACGCCCTGCGCTTCTTCGTGCTGGCTCCTCTGTGCGTGGGCGTCGTCATCGGCCTCTGCTTCATCCTGGCGGGCATCGTTTCTCTCAACCACGTCCGGCAGGTCATCCAGCACGACGAGCGCAACCAGGAGAAGCTGAAGAAGTTCATGATCCGCATCGGCGTGTTCAGCTGCCTCTACCTGGTGCCCCTGGTCACCCTGTTGGCCTGCTACACCTACGAGCAGAGCCACCGCAGCACCTGGGAGAACACCTGGATCAACGACCGCTGCCAGGAGTACAGCATCCCCTGCTCCTACAAGGTAGCTGTGGCTCAGTCATGTGAAGAAAGTGTTTTAGTTCTGAACAATTTATCTGGTGATTATTTCTAGATTAATCAATTAATCGTTTGGTCTGCAGATGGTGATGAAGAATTTCCTTTTCTCAAAATTGTCAGTCACCAAACCCAAATATATTTTGTTTTAATTTGCAAAGTACTTGCACGTTCTAAACTTGCAAATGACTAAAACGCATAAAATAGTTTTAGTATAAGCTTAAAAAATGTGGTTCAGATAACAAAAAAAGTAACTGCAGTCAGCGTTTGGAAAACCTTTTATTTTCGATCTGAGTTGATCAAAGAAGCTCGAAGTTTGTCTGATCGCATCATTTAACAAAAAATGTTGTTTGTCTTTTAGATGAAAATGGGCTCTTGTAGAAGGTATTAACCAGTTAAGCCCCATTATCTTGCAAGAAACAGCGTCTGAGGGCTTCTTAACATTTAATAAACTATGAATGTGTCATACTCACTTAACGGGAAGAAACTCAGCTTTCAGACAATATTAACCATTTTTAGCTAAACAAAACACAAGGGTAATAACAAAGGCTCTGAATTAGCCCTGAGCGACAAAATGCTAACGCACTTAGCACAGAACTCATGGTAAAATACCCTTATTACTTATCGGATCTGCCCAAACAAGATATCGATTAGCAAGCTGAGATTCCACAGACTCCAGACATATAAGTATCATCACTGAGCGAACAGAACTCGCGGCGAAACAACAACAAAGTTAGCTTTACGGAGCCAAAACGGCTAAAAACGTCTTACCTTTGTTGTTTTCTTATCAAAAGTTGTGTTCAATGGCATTAAAACGATAAAAACGCTGCTGAAGGTTAATCCAATGTCTCTGTGTCACTTTGAAATGTTTACTGATAATCCATCATTCAATTTTTATGTCAATAACGGAGATTTCATAATAGCTGCTACGAGAGTGTATGACAGCTTCCGGTATTGGGCATTCTGGTTACTCATTCACCAATGGGTAATGTTTAGATGGATTTTAGGAACTTCCCCGATCCCATCATTCAAGGGTGGTTTTCACTATAAGTAATGTTTTATTTTGGACGGACACAATAATTTACAATTGTTTACTATTTACTATGTTCAATCTGAATTTACTTCAAAATAAAAAAGATCTATATTGATTCTGACTTTTCTACATCCAACTCACAGGTTTATCATTGCTTTGAGAAAAAAGATGATTAATTTACCCCTTTTTAGACGGGAAGATATAGTCATTTGTTCTGGGAATGTCATTTTCGAGCCTGAGACGTGAAAAACAGGCTCAGGGCTAAACTGAGGTTACATTGAGAGGACTGTATTGCAGTTATATAATAATGGATACATCAATTCAAAGATTTTTGTGAGCTGCCTTCTGAGCCAGAAAGATGTTTGCCAAAAAATCCATTCCTAAAGAGACACCAAATACATAGCATTCAGAATCAAGAAAAAACGGCCCAAATACAACATATTTATGTGGTCATTTTTAAATAGCTCATTTAAAATAAAAATACTTTTACCTCAAAAATGTAATGTGTTATACAGAAGCTATTGTGTGCTGCCATACAGCGTGACAATGATCAGAGGAGAGTAGAAGATTACCCTTAAAAAATGTTGAAGAAAAAAGCAAACTAGTTCTGCCCCCTTTTAAATATATTAAATATCAGTTAATGAGCTTATAAATTCAAAATCTGGATTTTGTCTTGAGTCAAACATTGGTTTTACCACAAGGGTCCTTTCATGGTTTCTTTATGTCTCCCTGCTCCAGACAACCGAGCACGACCGCCCAGACCTCTCCCTGTTTCTGGTCAAATACTTAATGACTCTGGTGGTTGGAATATCTGCAGTGTTCTGGGTGAGCAGTAAGAAAACCTGCTCTGAGTGGGCCTACTTCTTCAACAGGACCCGCAAGAGAGAGTAAGATGTTTCCTGGTATTATTCAAAATTCAGTTTCCATGAGTGATAAATACATAGTTTCACTAAACTCTCATGTCCTCCTCCGACAGCCCCATCACTGAGAGCCGCCGGGTGCTGCAGGAGTCCTGTGAGTTCTTCCTCAAGCACAACAGCCGCGTGCAGCACAAGAAGAAGCACCACAACCCGAACTCACACAAGCTTAAGGTCATCTCTAAGTCCATGGGCACGAGCACCGGTGCTGCATCCAACGCTGCATCCAACGCTGCATCCAACGCTGCATCCAACGCTGCCACGACAACCCATCAAGGACCCTCTGCGCTGGGAAATCACCATCCCCGGTTACATGGTTCTCTGTCCGAGGCCTCAGCCAGGGAGCACCTGGACAGGGGCACCTCGAGCCGGAGCTCCAGGAGGGGGGAGAGGGAGAGAGATCGGGAGAGGGAAGGCGGAGAGAGACGTAGCAAAGGGGGGGGCTCCTCTAAG
The DNA here is from genome assembly GCF_949606895.1 of Notothenia rossii. Classification (NCBI taxonomy): domain Eukaryota; kingdom Metazoa; phylum Chordata; class Actinopteri; order Perciformes; family Nototheniidae; genus Notothenia; species Notothenia rossii. The sequence continues at coordinate 32,197,890 of NC_136905.1, forward strand.
ATGAGCAGCCGCTCAGAGAGCATGCACAGAGTCCCAGATGGGAGGTGAGTGAGACAAATCTGTAATCACTCAAAGTTATCAAATGTTCTCTCTTTTCAGTTGTTCAGTGTTTCACACGTAATTATGCCTCATTTCCACTGCATGGTTTTGGTCCGACTCAACTCACTCTTGGCACCAGGTCTGTAGTTGTATAGTTTTGCCTTTCCTGTAGTGTGTTATAAAGGTGTTTGTGCATGTAAATGGTCTGCAAAGGCTAACATCCCAAAGCTCCCTGCAGAAGGAGTTTCTCTCCCCCACTGCCTGAAACGCCCTGCCTGAAACAAAGGAGTCTCCATTGGACTCCTTTGTTTACTTCTGTAACATAGTGACATCACAATGTAACATTTGCGCATCTTTTGGCTACCGCTCCAACACATTGTACATGATGGGTTAAGGGGTGGGACATCACTAAGCGGTTGACCAATCACAACAGAGCCAGCCAGCTAACCAATCAGAGCAGACTGGGCTCTGGACATTATCAATAATTCTGTAGGATCATGAAAATCCCTTTGAAGATTCAACTCACATCTGAATTGCAGGCCAATGATATTGTATATTAAAGATGCCCTATTGTGCTTTTTTTCTACATGTAAATTGTCTTGCAAGCTAAAATCCCAAAGTTCCCAAAGTTACTTCTTCCATGTAACAAGTAGAAGTATAGCTGTGCTGTGCCATACAGTGAAAATGCAACATTATTCGGTTTGCTTTGCTATACAGAACTATATGTGTACAATAAATAAGCACAGATATCCTGATGTGTCCTGTCTGCTTCAGGATGACTCCTAGGAGCGAGATGTCAGAGGTCAGGCACGTCACCAGTGGACCGCAGCGTACGGCTCTAAACCAATCACACAGCAGCATCAAGCTCTCCACCCCCCAGCTGGCAAACCAGTTGCCTGAGGCGAGCAAGGACACAAAGGACAGCACCTGCTGAGACATTTGACCCCCCCAAATTCATCCATGCATCCATCCACAAATCCAGTCACATTGATGCCGTTTCATGTATCCGTTTCAAACCATTTTTGTGTCATATATATCAAATAATGATTGTATTGGTTCTATTTTAGTGATTGAATGTTCATATCCAGCTAAATGTAACGTACCTTGAGTATATATATGGTATGTTTGGACCAGAGTTTTAGCAGTGAGTTTAAAGGCGTTAGATCACTGTATTTCAGCTTTACTGAGCTTTTGGCCTTTCACCTGAATGTTGCAGCAGCACAGCTATGATCTACTTATACACCACCAATGGTCTTTTTATTTGATAGCATGCATAAAAAACATTAGGACTAATGTTTTGTAGATTTGTACCTCATTGTCATAGAATGCATTTTTGAAAACAAATGCAATATTTATGTAAATATTCTATTTTTTAGAAATGGAGTCCCTCACTGGACTAGTCGTTACACTGAGCTATTTTAAGAAAGGTCATGGAATTGCCAAACATTCAACTTAAGGACTTCCTGTGGTAAACTGTTTTATTGAATGTCTTACTAGTCGGTTTGTCTTGAAACCTCATCTTGTAATTTACATTATTACTCTTTTGATAAAAGGCAGACTCTTATACTTGGTATAGTTGATTTTTAGACAATGTTGAAATGTTATGTTCTCTATCAAAGACTGTACACTTGATGCTTATTTCTGTTGTACAAACTCTTATTGCATCTTCAAAGAAGTGTCCTGTAAGTTTGGATAAAGTATAGCTTTATAGTTTTCTACAAGAATGTGTGACTTTTTTTAAAAACTTCAAAGAACCTACAGATGTTTTGCATGTGTGATGTCTGTCTATGTTCCTGGTCTGGGTGTAAATTCATATGATTTAGTATCAGTTGTAGAAGAGTAATCAAACAGACTTTGCACTATTTGTCAATGGAAGCACAAACCACTATTAATTAGGTATGGAAATCGTAAACAAAATGGGGCGTTGTTCTGGTGTTATTTATAACATATGGCCACAGACCATATCCTTCTCCTTTAAGTACTTCCAGACCAACCTCTGTGTTTTATGTAAAAAAAAAATTCCTGTGTATTTTGCTGGGATCTTTTCTTCCATTGAGGTTCTATACCTTGTATGTATGGGAGCCAACTGTTCCAAAAGCAGCAATATAAAAGGGAATCTTTGTCAGTCCCTTTCTTTTGTACCTGTTTATTCTTATTCTGGCATGTGAATGAGGTCTTACTGTAGTCTACAAAATGCTCTTTACGACTGTTGTGAGCTGTTTTTACTTTTTTATGTAGCCTATCTGGTCAGCAGAATTTTGTATCAATCCAATTTAATTTTAATAAAAAATAATTGAACAAAAATGTGTTTGCGTCAATGTTTTTTCTTTTTATGATTTTTCCTTACCACCAATGTTATCTCCTCAAATCTAGTAAAAAAAGATACAATTATCAAATTTACTTTTATTTACACACTCGAGGCATTTTGGCCTAATACTCAACATTTTGACTTTATTCTAGTCATTCAAACGTTTCCAGATTACTCAGAACACGCAAAAAAAAAAAATTCACCTCTTATTTATTGTTTCTTCTGTCTTGCTCAACATTTTGCCTTAATTCTCTAAATTATTTCAATGTAATTCTCAATATTTGGCTTTATTCTTGACATCGACTCTCTTTTTCTTCTTCAATATGATTGTCTTGACAGTGATAGTCTACTGAAAGGGAATACAAATCACACTCTTTTTTCCCTGGCACTAATACTCTTCCATACATAGCAGTATCACAGGGATGTTCTGATACTTTTTCCCTCAGAGGAGGTTTCTGTTAGGTGACTGGCTGCTGCTCGTCCTGCCCTCCTCTGTAACTCTCAGTGTGAGTCAGTAGGAGTGAACTGTTGAGAGTATCCTGCAGTCTCTCAGAGCGCACACTGCCTCCCCTTGTATGATGTCTCCTCTCATTGCCCGCCTGCTGCTGCTTGTCTGCTTGGCTTTACCTCTCTATGGCGTGGAAAAGGTGAGAAATAGAGGATACCGAAAGGATCCTGATGCTGACAAGGTAAGAGAGATTAGCTACAATTATAGTGTAGCTGTTAAAATCAATCCAGGATTTTTTTGCGTTTTGGATAAATGTTGTGCTTTCACATAACGGAAAACCCATTAAATGTGCTCTTTTGAAATTGTAATGAGTGCACTTGACTGGCTTTATTGTCATCTAGCACTTCTTTTCTATTAACATTCATAGAGCACTTTGCATGTGAAGTTCCAACTCATCCTGGGATTACCCTTTCGTTACTTTGTCAGAAGTATTTTCCAAAAATTAAATACAAAAATTAGTAAACGGATTCAAGCTTTCAGTACAATTAGGGTAGTTATCACTTTGGCAACACGGTTTCCAAAACTACCTGGTTCCAGCAGCAGAAAATAATAAATCCTATTTTATATATTTTTTGTGTGGTCAGCTGGATCTCTATTATTCCAGATCTGGCTGCTCTCCAGCAGACTAGTGGACAGGAAACCCCCCTAACAGGAAGTTGGGGTCTGGCTCATACTGTTTGTCTCTCTATGTTATCTCTGCTGTCTCATACGTTTAAACAACGCAATATGGTTTGGTATTGGGGGGGGATTTGACTCATTTTAGGGCGGATTAGGGTTTATCTGAAAAAATTGGCAGAAAAACTATTTCATTTCAATTCACACCAACCCCAATCATAGACTGTCTTTGTCCTAGAATTGCATAACCCTCCATGCTGTAGGTGGAGAGTGAAGAAACAAAGTGGACACACATTTCTCTCTCCAATCTCTTGGAGTCAAATGAAAGTGGAACTGGTGTTTATATTTGCTTGGAGTCTGACTGTGACCGCCCCTTAAGGGACTCCTAGAAGTCTGCACTTTGAGCACCACAGAGTTCAAGCAGTTGCTCGTTATTACCTTCCAAAGTTATATTCCATGAGTGAAAAGGATATTATGAATAGCATCTTATGTTACCATTTGTATCTAGTGCGCTGAAAATGATGCAGAAAAGCCCAACTGCACTAGACACTCTGGAGAAGAAAGATCTGCTAATTTGAACAAAATGGTAATCATAAAATCCTATTTTGCAACCTTGTGAGATCCTGCAAAACTAAAAGTCTCAAAGCTGAGCATTTTATTCCCGCTGTGCACGCTCCAGCTTCAGTGTTGACTAATGCACGATTTACTACTGATTCCTCAGCACTCAGCAGCAAATGCAGCCTTTATGCTTCTCTTACAGTAATGAACTGTGCTACTAATATGAAGTAGAGCTGGAGTGTAATTCATGCAGGCAGGCAGCACTATACTAGAAACAGCAGACTGGAAGCTAATATTTAACTCAGCTGTAGCTAAGTGGACAGAGGTTCCATTCATTAGTCTGCTTTGAAACTTGTCCAAAACCTAACCCTTAATAAAGCTCTGAGACGTTTCCTTGCTGAATATCAGCCAAGCGGACTCCGTATTTCCACATTTTGCAATCTATTAGGTGCTTAGAAGTTCTGTCCAGTTTCCTTCAGGACAAATTCCTGGTCTATTGCAGCATATGTTTTCATCTCAGACGTCCCAGTTTCCCGTAAAGATGATGTCAGACCTCACATCTCCCGGTTGCTCCAGCTCAGCCACCGAATGGCTAAAACAGACTCCAAACCATCTGTTTTCACCACAGCTGACTAGAATATTGTAATTCTGTCTATATTCAGGTATTTTCCAGATTCCCATAATGTGAATTACATTTTTCTCCTTCTCCCCAGAGACAAAGGTCGAGACAAGATGTTGAAACTTGAGTAAAAGCTCTTTGTTTCCCTCTCTTGGCTTGGTTTTTTGCCTTAATGCCATTTGGCCATGTGCCGCCATAACTGGTCCGCAGCTGTATGCCGAGCTAAAGGGCAGGATTGACCCAACAAAAGCCCAGACCAAAATCCTTTTGGCATCAGCGTTTGCTTGATGGCAAGGATGCACTTCCAAGTTTCAGTTAATGTCTGCCCTGAAGAAATGAGTAAATGACACTTACATATCACATAACCCTAATTAAAACCTAACTCAGACTAAAAAAGAGCTGACCTACACACTATAATCTGTTGGTCGAAATGTCCCTTTGAGGAACTTTTTAAGCAAAGCTATTTGGATCTTCATTGTGTCTATCTCTGTATATGGCAGGGCAGTTTTGGCAAGCTCTCCCGTCTCAGTGTTTTCTGAGTCAGCTTGAGTAAGATGCAGCATCTGTTTAAACATAGTAGGAGATTCAGCTGGACAATGAATCACGCCGATAGATGTGTGGCCAAACACCTTCTAATTTAGCCTGTCAGCAAGCCATTGGTTCCACATTAACAAAGTTACTCTGTCATGCGCTTGCTTCACGGCCTCATGACGGCTGGTTCTATTGCTTTCGCTTGGTATGGATCACATCTGTTTTACACTTACTTCAGCCCTATGGCAGTGTATTTGTTTATATGAGGTGTAATCTGGCTCCTTGTGTGTGATGGTTGGATGAATGGCAGCATTGAGGTGTCTACGGTGCATGCAGCCCTAAACTGGGAAACATCCCCCAGGGAGAAGAATGAAAATCTAAAACAGGAAGTTGGAAACAGCAGACTGATGTTATTCCATGACTTCTTTTCATTGTCCAATGTTACCATGACTTCCTCTTTCCCTGTTTTCCCAGTTTGGCAGTTGCATGCAGGGTCCAGCAGGCACCTCTGGCAGAGAGGGTAACCCTGGTGCCAACGGCATCCCGGGAACGCCGGGTATTCCAGGTCGCGACGGGCCGAAAGGCGAGAAAGGCGAGTGCATCAACGAGATCTTTGAAGAGCCCTGGAGGCCCAACTACAAGCAGTGTGCCTGGAACTCTCTCAATTATGGGATTGACCTGGGTAAAGTAGCTGTAAGTATTACAAAACCTTGAATGACTTGTTTCTGCGGAAAATGGTGTTCCAAGTCAGACGTTTTACAAATCCATAGAAATGTTTGAGAACTACCAAGATGTCCCTCTGCTTTGTTGCAGGACTGTACGTTCACCAAGCTGCGTACAGACAGCGCCCTCAGAGTCCTCTTCAGCGGTTCCCTCAGACTCAAGTGTAAGAATGCATGCTGCCAGAGGTGGTACTTCACCTTCAATGGAGCAGAGTGTGCAGGACCCTTGCCCATAGAGTCCATCATCTACTTAGACCAAGGAAGTCCTGAGCTCAACTCAACCATCAACATCCACAGAACATCCTCAGGTACGGCTTAAAGTCATGGACTTTGTTGTGCAATAAACCTAAACCAGACCTAGATGTTTTTTAGATGAGCTTAAACTAGAGACAGCATCAGGTTAGCTTAGTTTAGCATAGCATAAGGCTAAGGAATCGGCTAGCCTGGCTCTGTTCAAAGGTAAAGTGTCTTTAACTTCTGAAATCCTCCTCCTGCTGCCTTGATATTATTCCAACAGGATTTTTCAAAGATGTTTTTCCTTGCATGGCCTCAAATCTACTTCATATAGTAAACAAGTCTCTTCACTCAGGTATTTTTCCACAGGCCCTGAAAACTGCAGTCATTAAACCACTCTTAAAAAAGAATAATCTAGATGCTTCAGTAATGAACAATTACAGGCCTTTATCAAACCTCCCATTTCTAGGTAAAATCATTGAAAAAGTTGTTTTTCAACAGTTGAGTAACTTCTTGCATTTAAATAACTGTTTCGATGTGTTCTAGTCAGGCTTTCGACCAAACCACAGCACTGAGACTGCTCTTGTAAAGATCTTCAATGACATCCACTTAAACAAAGACAGTGGCAGAACTTCAGTGTTAGTATTATTAGATCTCAGTGCTGCGTTTGATACTGTTGACCACAACATATTACTAGACCGACTGGAAAACTAGGTGGGACTTTCGGAAACAGTGGGACTTTCGGAAACAGTTCTAAATTGGTTTGAATCCTACTTAAAGGACAGAAACAACTTTGTTTCTATAGGTAAATACACATCTGAGTTGACAAATATGACATGTGGGGTACCTCAAAGCTCCATCTTGGGGCCTCTTCTCTTTAACGTCTACATGCTTTTATCTTCAGTAGACTTGACTACTGCAATGGTGTCTTCACAGGTCTCACTAAAACATCTATTAGAAAGCTGCAGCTGATTCAGAACGCCGCTCGAATCCTCACTAACACTAAGAAAGTGGATCATATCACTCCTGTTCTGAAGTCTTTACACTGGCTTCCTGTGTGTCAAAGAATATATTTCAAAAATACTGCTGCTGTTTATAAAGCACTGAATGGTTTAGGACCAAAATGCATTTCTGACCTCCTGCTAAATTATGAACCATCCAGATCTCTCAGGTCTTCAGGGACTGGTCAGCTTTCTGTCCCTCGAGTCAGAACTAAACATGGTAAAGCAGCGTTCAGTTATTATGCTCCAAATATCTGGAACAAACTCCCAGAAACCTGCAGGTCCGCTGCAACTCTTACTACTTTTAAATCCAGGCTAGAGACTTTTCTTTTTGTCGCTGCTTTTAATTGAACTATTCATATCTTAGACTGCACTGTAACTTTTATCCATTTATTTTTTCTTTTAATGTTTCTTTTATTAGCTTTTCTTTTTAATGACTGATTTTAAATGCCATTTTCTTAATTAATGTCTTTCATTTTTTGTAAAGCACTTTGAATTGCCTTGTGTTGAAAAGTGCTACGTAAATAAACTTGCCTTGCCTCGCCTTACAGCACAAAGCTCACAAAGTAAATATTATTTGAATCTTTCCCAAAAACATTGTATAGAAAGCATATTATGTTCCCAGGATTCTAAACTGCCAGGGTCCCATATTCTCCTGCTCCATATCCACTTCACATAACTAATTATAAACACCTTACAAAGATCCTATGTTCTCAGCAAGGTTTTTTCTCTAGGTGACATGTTTATTGTATGTTTTACTTGGTCCACATAAAACACCCACCCTATATATTTATAGGTTTGGCTGAAGTTCAAAGTTCAAATTTGTGGGAAAGATAATTTTCTTGACTTTAAACAATATCTCAACAGTGGCTAAAAGTTATTTTTAATGTTACAACTATAATTACAAAGTCCTTCTCTTTTTTTCTCGTTTGCAATTGAACTGCGAGGATAGCCATTCTCCCACAATGTTAGTTTTATTAAAAAAACGTGGGACCCTGGGAACATAGGCCAGAAGCAGGTTGCCATCAGGGAGTAACTGGTCCAAGGTTTTGGTATTCCCCCCTTTTATTAAAAAATACTTATTCTATTCATTTTTGTTGCTTTTGGACAAAGATAAACTAGATGTTCCCTATCCGGTCTATGTCCTAATCTAACAGGCCGCTGTCTGTAGCTCAACAGATGTGAGAGCGATATCAATCTTTTAATTTAAATCTGGGCAAGAGAGCAAAAAAGAAAAACCTAAAAAATGCCAAGCTTTCCCTTCTATAAAAATACTTATTTCATTTATTTTTGTTCCCTTTGGACAGAGCTAAACTAGCTGTTCCCTATCCAGTCTCTGTGCTAAGCTAATGGGCTGCTGTATGTAGATCAACAGATATGAGACTGAGAGTGGTATCAAATTATCTAATCTAAATCTAGGAAGACAGCAAATAAGCAAAAGCAACAACATGCAGAGCTATCCCTTTCATAAGAAATACATATTTTATTAATTTATGTTGCCTTCATACAGTGCTAAGCTAGGTGCTCCCTATTTCCAGTCTTTATGCTAAACTAACAGACTGCTGTCTCTGGCTCAACTTACAGTGTTATGAGAGTGGTATTAATTATCTACTTCAAACCTAGGCAATACAGCAAACCCACAAATGCCATCACTTTTATAAAAAATACTTATTTCAATCATTTTTGTTGCCTTCGGAGAGAGCTGTTCCCTAACCAATCTGTGTCCTAAGCTGACAGGCTACTGTTTCTAACTCAACATATATGAGAGTGGTAATAATTATCCAATCTAAATCTAGGCAAGAGAGCAAATAAGCCACAAAATGCAGAGCTATCCCTTTTATAAAAAAAGTACTTATTTAATTCATTTCTGTTACTTTCAGAAAGACTGAGCTAGGTGTTCCCTATGTCCTTATGCTAAGCTAACAGGCTGCTGTTTGTAGCTCAACAGATATGAGAGTGGTATTAATTATCCAATCAAAATCTAGGCAAGACAGCAAGAAATCTAAACCCACAAAATGCCAAGATATTCCTTCAAGTGGTTATTTAACTGCAGTTGTAAAGCCTGGTCACCAATCTTTAAAATAAAGTTACACTCCAATTTGAAAAGTTCACCACCATGTCAGGAAACCAAACAATTAACAAGTCCCATCTCTGGAGACAGTTTGGGTGTTCCCTGAAATTAATTTTAACTGCCTTCTTTTCCCCCCTCCAGTTGAAGGGTTGTGCGAGGGTGTCAAAGGAGGGCTCGTGGATGTGGCCGTGTGGGTGGGGACCTGCGACGACTATCCCAGAGGTGACGCGTCTACAGGGTGGAATTCAGTATCCAGGGTTATCATTGAGGAGCTGCCCAAATAATGGAAAAAGTTACATGTAAGGGAGGCACCAGTCCTGGTACTGTGACAGTATGTTATCTGGCCCTCCAAAACTATCAGGTATGGTTTGCTGAGGCGCCACAGCATCAATGATGGTAACTTGAATGTTTTTTTTTTATTTTCTTAAAATACCATACTAGATGACAGGCCCATAAAAACGAATACTGTGTCATTCTGTCTACCAGAAATAAACTTTGTACTGTAGCTTTTCAGCTTATGGGTGCTGTTGTTAAGCGTTCAACGGTCATTGACAATATTTAAACTATGTACTCATGTGACATGTTTATATTCATGTTAATAAAGTGATCTTTTTTAAAGAATTAAACACAACTTTTTGACTTCTTTTCAAGTCTAGGAACTATGAATTCTCTGCTTTTATTCAATATAGTAAGAAATTACTATATATACTGTATTCATATACATGACAATGCAGATAAAGCATTCTTGATGTTATAGTAAAATGTTAGAAAGAAATGCAGTTAAAATGTTTTGCCAGAAAACAAATGAATTATGGGATGATTGAATCGGTGTTTTTGGAACAAAAATGATCTGCTGCTGTGTGAACAAAAAGATATAATTTAAAAGCAACATAACTAATATTACACACACATGCAACTGGAACACTGAGAAGACTTCACATCAGCTTGTTTACATGTCATCCTTTCCTGCTGCCAAATGTAAACATAACCATGTTGAAATATTTATCAAACTCTTCTCGTAAAAAAATCCTCACTTCATTTGCCCAGAAGTGAAAGCTTGTCATGCATCTGATAATCCAATGTTGAATCCGTTACGCAATATTTTCTTATTCAGTGAGATCACCTTCAGACGTATTTGTTCCTCTCTGTTTTTATGAATGGCACCAAAGTCAGTGTGAGCCTTTAAAGCTGTCCATGCCATGATTGTGAGCCTTATTAGCTTTTTCCCAGAAGGTAGCGAGAAACATTCTCGTAAACCACAAAGGTGATGCAGCAGGCAGGAGTGACACGGATCACGTTGGGGATGATGCCTTTGTAGAGACCGATGGCGCCTTCGTTCCTGCAGAGAAATGGAAAACATGACTCAAATTGGACATAACTTAAAGGGACAGTTCACCACTGCAGCCACATTTAGAAACCAAGGATAGGATTGCATGTTTATCCTCTATGTGAGTGGATGGGTCTCATACCTCCATGTCCGTCTGACGACATCAATAACTCCATTGTATGTGTTGTGCTGGTCTTGCAGGCGGGCTCGCACCACCTGATACGGGTATGTTGTGGCCACAGCAAATATTTTGGATAAAGCTGCCATTGTGATGTACTCCCATGCGCTCTGTTTAAATAGAAGGAGGGAGGAGTGAGCAGAGCAAGGGTGGGAAAAATGATGATTCACTTCTTTAACTGCTAGTTATCCACTGTGGGCTCAGTCCTATTAAACTGTAAAGCTTTATGACTATTATCAAACACTGAGCATGTTTCCAGACCGCTTGTGGCTCGTGTGGTTAATGACTCACCAGCTTCGCATCTGAAGGCGCTTTCCTGTATTTGTTGTAGTCTCTCTTCAGCTCTTCGTAGGCCATGAACTGCAGCGCTCCGTGAGATGTTCCGAACAGACCAGGAACATAACCCTTTGACAAATAAATGCTCTGAAAGTCAGTCTTACATTACACTACATTGTACAACAACCTACCTGCTTAATTAAATTACATTTGATCAGATCTATACAGACCAATATCATTGCAATTACCCAGCCAGGCTGATTCACATAAAGCGTATTTATGTCAGGCTGTTATTTCCATTATTCATGGCCTGTAAGTTCTCCACTACGGCTAATACAGGTTGTCGATGCCCTCTAGTGGGGATTAATGAATTCACATAAAAAGGATTTATAGCCTTGTAGGATAAAGGGTAAATTTTTGCTGAAGTAGTGTGGTAGTTTAACCTGATTAGTCCTCTATAAAACAGCTTAACATAATCATTGCATATATTGCTGTATTACATTAAAGTGAAAATATATGTAAGTAAGTAAGTAGTAAGTAAAGTTTATTTATATAGCACTTTTCACAGAAAGGATTCACAAAGTGCTTCACAGTGAGATCACGATAAAAAGGAGAATACATGGTGTAAAACAAGGAACACACAACTACATATACACATCAAAACACAACATCAAAACATAAAACAAACTGTCAAAAAGAACCTTCACCTTTACTAAAAGTCTGTCTAAACAACAAGGTTTTCAGCTGCTTTTTAAAAGGCTCCACAGAGTTTAAAGTGCGCAAGGAAAGTGGCAGCGCGTTCCACAGTCTGGGGGCCACTGCTTGAAAGGCTCGATCCCCTCTGGTTTTAAAGTGCGTGTGCGGAATGACCAGCAGGCATTGGTCAGAGGATCTAAGAGAACGTGCAGGATTATAAAGTTTCAGCAGCTCAGAAATATAGGCAGGGGCTTGATTATTTAGAGCTCTAAAAGTGAGGACTAGTATTTTAAAATGTATCCTGACACTGACTGGGAGCCAGTGTAGTTCTGCTAAAACTGGTGTGATGTGCGCTCTTTTACTAGTGTGGGTTAAAAGCCTTGCAGCAGAGTTTTGAACAACCTGGAGACGATGAAGATCCTTCTGGCTCAGGCATATGGTGATGTATTACCTTGTAGAGTCCTGCCACTCCCTCATAGCGGTAGATCTTGATCAGAGCATCTACCATCCCCTTGTACTGTTTACTGCTGGGGTCAGCGTTGTACTGCAGCACCAGCCGGGTCTTGGTCACCCAGATCGGGTTGGTTATGGTGAGGGTTATGATGCCTAGGTGAAAACAGGCAATGTTAGAATGAGGCTGACATAAAAAAAAAAAAAGAGAGAGACTCTAAAGTACCTTCAGTGTTTAGGAATATTGTTCTCACACACGGCCAGCTCTGTCAAACAGTGCTTTTTTCCCTCTCTCTGTATATTTCTGCAACTTAAGACAGGATGAAGTGGTTCTCCCTCAGAAAGAGAAGAGACACTTAGTGAAGTAAGATTGATTGTGATGTGCTGGTGGTGGCCAGACAAAACAGTTTAACAGACTGCAGTGACTGAAGTTGGCAGAGCACGGGTTGGTAAATGATATGTTCAGTTGTGGTTCCATGTGGCAAAACATTCATACAAAGACGTCAGGAATACAATTTGCCTAAAGAAGTACAGGCTGGTATAGTGCTATTTGCTATGATGCAATAGTAGTGCAATTGTAGGTAAAAACTATTTATTACCAACTCATAATTGTATGCCTTCCCCAATCGGTCAAGTTATAGTTTACATTCATTTAGAATTTGCGTGATTAGAGTTGTTCATTTTGGAAAAAAGTTCTGCATATTCTCAGTTTAAGTTGGTCTATTTAGGGGAAAACAAATTGATTATTTGTTGATATACAAATTCATAAATCTGCAAATTGATTTGTTTTTTTCTCTTGTCTAGGCCCAATTCAGGGCAATGTCTCTTTAAAGACATATTATTATTATCGTGATTCTGGGCGCAAATCACACAGATGTCCCTGATAAATCTGATTACTAAGAATAATTTGGTTAGGTAATTTACTACAGGCATAAGACACTGCAAGCAGCAGCATGTGTGGTGTAATGAGGTTAACCCTTGGAATTTAAGCAAAGGGGTTTTCTAGACAAAAAAACAACAATCATTTTTTTCATGTTTTTTTATTATAAATTAGTGAATCAAATCTAAGAGAATATTATGTTTTTTACTCACCCCTTTTTAATATAATTGTCCTAATAAGCTGTCTGACTCCCATTACAACCCTAAATTCCACCTTTGCATAATTTGAATGCCAAATGGAATCAAGTCAGATGTGACTACGGATTGCCTGAGAAATTATTTATTGTTGAGAAACTAAGTCATACTTTTGAGAAAAAATTATCATTATGTTGTGATACATTATTGCGATACATTATTTTTAATTATGAAGTCATTATTTAAAAAATACTCTGGCATTATTTTGATGTACTAGGTCATTACTTTGAGATATCAAGGCATTATTTCGAGGATGTTTTTTATTGTGAATTAAAGGATCTATTTTAACACTGGCTTCCCTTAATTCTCTCTAATTATTTTGGAGCAGCTTCATTTCCAGCCCCTGACTCCCCATGTCCAGCAGGAAGCTGACCCATGTGACCCTAAAGTGAACAGAAGGGGCTGTGAACTCTGCCTCCTGTCAGCTGAGGCCAGTTAGGAGCAGTATGATCTGGCTGTTGTTGTTGACTATGTTCTGATAATATGGGTGTGTTAGGATGGCAGCAGTGTTCAGATCCATGCAGAACTAACCTGCTTCGGCAGCAGACACCAGGTGTTCTGTTGCAGTCAGCTCCGTTTGACGGCCCTCCTTCGTGTACCCTTTGATTGCATTGTAGCTGTGAGGGAGATCAACATGGGAAATATGATGGTTACAGATCATTAAAAAACAAATCTAAACAATTATCATGATACAACAGGTTTATGGCTTCCTTACAAAAAGAAGTAGAGACCCCAAGATGCTCCAGCACCCCAAATATTGGGTGTCACTCCTTGGTAGAGTCCTCGTAGTCCCTCCTGCTGCCACACACTCTTCATACAGTGCATTATGCCACTGTACTTAGGTCTCAAATCCAAGCCATCACTCACTACATTGAAAGGACAAAAAATACCTTTGTAAAAAAAAAACAGATCTGAATTCAACATAAGACCAAAATAATTTATAAAATGAAATAAGGTAACCCATAGCCAGTGGTGAAAAAAAGAAACAAGGTGAATTCATTCAAATACTACTTTTACTTTACTCGAACATTTCCATGTTATGCTACTTGATAATTCTACTACAAGTTGGAAGCAAATATCGTACTTGTACTCACTTAATGTATTTGAAAAGATACGTTACCATTTACTTTGCAGGTTCATATTAATAATACCATTTTTTTTATCGACGACTGAAATATGACACATTATTATGGATTAAGATACCTGGCGGTATACAAAGTAATGTATCTCCACCCTTACCACCAGCAAAATGAAAACATCACTAATTATAATCCAGTGATAAAATATATACTATTCCAAAAATGAACATTCTGCATTTCAAGATTCAAGATTCAATTCAAGGCTTTCCCCCCTAATTCCTACATAGCTACAGTGTAGAATATCAATGAAAATCTTAGGTCACAGGTTCCTCCAACAGCGCAACACAATAAAACAGATAAAATAGTTTAAATAGTGCACATCTGGGGAGTCTATTGGAATATGATATATTAGATAAATAATTTGTAAGTTGCATAATGAGTACTTTAAGTTATGGAACTGTAAGTATATTTTGATGGGAATACTTTTGTACTTTTACTTAAGTTACGTTTCGAATGGCAGATTTGTACTACACCTAATTTAAGTAAAATATCCTTCCACCACTGCCCATAGCAGCATGGTACCATGGTGAAATCTATTTTAAGATGTCAGATTTCCAAATGGCATGAAAGTGGATAAATGCAGATGACTTTAATGACATTATTACTATGGACGATTGTCAATCACGTATCGATAAAGTACAATGTATTACAGTAGCCTACCTGCAAACCTGATTTTGACCAGGTCCAGAGGGTGAAGCACCATTGTTGACACCACACCTCCACTGAGTCCTGCGACCAGGTTTTCTATCTTCACATGGCCCAAGACCTGCTTGACATGTCCGGCTAAAGAAACAGCAGACACGGGCTTGCTGGACTCTGTCTCCGTGACGTTCACGGTACCGTGATTTGGAGCGGAACTCATGGTAACTGGTAATTAACTCCTGTCAGCTAGCGAATCAGTCAGTATGGTAATGCTAAAGTCTGTTAGCAAACACTTAGAATAAACCTCATTGACACAGCTACCTTACACACTGTACTAACTACTTGGCACGCCCTCATTGTAATTGCATTTTAGCAACGGAACCACGTTTTAAACATGTGGTGGTACTCCATGGCTGAGGTAACGCATTACAGGTCAAGGAGCAGCACAGCAGTGCTATTACTCGACCTTGCTACTAGTATAAAGTAGAAGCAAATTAAGAACAGTGCTTCCGGTCATAAACTTCAAAATAAAACCAGTTTAGACGAACAACATCAATCCAAGTCATTATCTCGGCCCTATTCTCTCATTACACTTCTTTATTAAAAACGGCTTATCAACATATATTTGAATTAACGCTACCCTCCAGTGCCTTGTCACAAAGCAGAACATGTAACTACTTGTTTGAAGATGTCATCGTTTTATTGTCGATCTTTCTCTGCTAACTTTTGCAACTTGACTGCCGTTTCTTTAAAGTTGTCAGTGACGCAGCCCACGCAGCCAGGAGGACTGGACATCCCACAATGCAACACGGCCAAATGAATTTCCTCCTCGACTTCAACACATGGCTAGTAGTTGCTAATATTGTTCTTTTTTAACCTAAACACAACGTCCTTTTTTATGAGTGTGTCCATTTTCAGTCGTCTACAGAATGAAAGTTAAACTCCTCTCGAGGAACCCGGATGATTATGTCCGCGAGACAAAACTAGATATCCAGCGTGGTAAGCGATAAACGTTAAACTTGGATAGGCTAAACGCAGTATGCTAGTAGTAATGCTAGCCAGAAAACATTCATGTTGTTACTGAATTTTGCAAATTAGGATATTGTGATAAAAATAAATACTTTTAACGTAAATATATCTGGACGGACAACATTTCGTGTTTTAAGCTACGATAAAACCAAAAACAGCAAATATGATGCATTTCAAACATCTGCTTAGTGTTTAATGTCAGCTACAACATTAGCATCCATTTAAAGTCACTAAAATTACATTGAAAGTAGATTTATATCATATTTGCAGGTTTAGTTTTTAAACCTATAAAACAAAAGCAAATGGCATGTCCATGAATTGCAACTAACTGGTGACAATTAAATGTATTCCAATGAATCAAACTTGTGCATTCAACTGAGTTTATCCCTGAACCTATACTTAACATAGAATTATCTGCATATTCATAACACAGCATCGTCCTATATGCAAGTTAATTGTCCTTCCAATTCATTAATGATTCTCTTCTCTCTGTTAGTTCCAAGAAACTATGACCCATCCCTCCATCCGTTTGAGGTGAGCAGAGAGTACACCCGGGCCCTGAATGCCACCAAGCTTGAGAGAGTGTTTGCCAAGCCCTTCCTGGCCTCTCTTGATGGACACAGAGATGGGGTGAACTGCTTGGCCAAGCACACCACCAGCCTCTCCACCCTTTTATCTGGCTCCTGTGATGGGGAGGTAACTATCTGAAAAAGTGCCATTTGTTGAGCCTTTCGTTTGGAACTGTGAAATTGCACACACAATTCTGTAAATGTATTTGGATATGATTCATAGGTGAAAGTGTGGAATCTCACCAAACGTGAATGCGTCCGCACTCTGCAAGCACATGAAGGTTTTGTCCGTGGAATGGTCGTACGCCATTGTGGAACGTCTTTCTTTACGGTAACTGCAGCCCTTCTAGAAATAGTTTTTCAGAATTATGAGTGTTTTGTCAGCTTATCTCTAATACAGCTTCTTTTTTTATACCTGGGCATGGTGACTTTAACAGGTTGGTGACGACAAAACAATCAAGCAATGGAAAATAGAGGCACCAGCTTACGGAGAGGAAGAGGAGCCGCTCAACACTATTCTGGGCAAGGTGAGATCAGCAGGCATTTACAGTAGTGTTATCATCAAAGACAGCTGTGGTTACACAATGTTAATTGACAACAATACATTAAAAGGGAAGGATCTATTTAGAATTTAAACACTTGCATACATAAACTCACCTCCACCTATGTGGCCACACATGTGCATATCCATTCTGAAAATTGAAGAAATCTAATACATTTCAAATTCAAAGATTGCCCTTACTGTAAGTATACTGTGAAGTGAAATCAGGCCCTCTAGTGCAGTGGTTCCCAACCTGGGGGCCTTCCAACAGGAGTCATTTGGGGGGGGGGGGGAGCTCTTGTGAAAAAAGGTTGGGAACCCCTGCTATAGTGGATACATAGATGCTTTACTTTAACAAGGTCCGGCAGTGGCTCAGTCAGTAGGGGATTGGACTGTGAGCCGTAGGGTCGCCGGTTCAAGTCCCCGACCAGACTTAAAAATGGAGTGTGGAGTTCACCTCCTGCCCTGCCGTCGTGCCCTTGAGCAAGGCACCAGACAACCCCCTTCCCCCCTCACTCCTATTGCTCCCCGGGCGCTGTGCAATAGCTGCCCACTACTCCTAGCACTAGACTCCTGGTGCTAGGATGGGTTAAAAGCAGAGAACAAATATCACTGTGTGTGCTGTGTGCTCTGCATGTGTGACCATTAACGAGAGTTTCATCCCTCCCAATATTATTATTATTATTTCATCAAATATATCAATTTCAGTTATTAGTTTAAATATCATTTTCTAAATTGTGTTTATTTAATCAAGATCATTTCCTTGTTTTTAACTTTCACTTGCAGAAGGCTGTCTGATTTGAGTTACTCTTTATCGCTAGAATACAAACAAATAAAATCACCTTGATTCGGCTGATTTCTATCCACGAGTGAGAGGTTGTGAATATCACATATTCAAAGAGGATTTGTTTTCCCTTTTACAGACAGTCTTCACAGGACTGGACCATCACAGGAAAGAGGGTGTGTTTGCAACATG
This sequence comes from Notothenia rossii, assembly GCF_949606895.1. Lineage (NCBI taxonomy): Eukaryota > Metazoa > Chordata > Actinopteri > Perciformes > Nototheniidae > Notothenia > Notothenia rossii. The sequence continues at coordinate 32,216,053 of NC_136905.1, forward strand.
CGGCCAGCAGGTGGACGTGTGGGACGAGCAGAGGAGCAGCCCGATCCGATCCTTCACCTGGGGCGTGGACAGCTTCAGCGCCGTGCGCTTCAACCCTGTGGAGGTGAGGCACCATGCATCCACCCCACTCAGTGAAGACCACCTGTCACATCAAAGCCTGCTGAAAT
>NC_136905.1:32216419-32283919 GCF_949606895.1 Notothenia rossii
GGGGATTATGCAGCCTTTTGATAAATATGCGGCCTTTTAAAAATCTGCGCCATTTTGCTGATTATGCTGTAAATTCTGCGATCGCAGAATCGCGTTTTTCTAGAGGGTCTAGTGTATGTGCGTGTGGTAGGGGTTTCACAACTACACAACACTTTACTCGCTGTCACTGTCCTCCTCGATAACGATGTCCACCCTTCCAGGTTTTTTGGTTTGCGTTAAGGAAGACCAAAGCATGTGAGGGAAGGAGGCTTGACCGCTGTCGGGTGACAGTGTTGCCTGCCAGGGAAAACATCCGTTCACTTGGGGTGCTGGTGGCTAGCCAGGTAGCTCCTGGAAAGCTTGGCTAAACGGGGGAAGCATTTCGCGTTTTGTGCCCACCACTTCAGAGGGTTATCCATTGTGGGGATATGGGGTGTCTGCTGGCAGTAATCCCGTAGCTCATTCACGCCACTGTTGACCCGTGTTTTCTTGTTGCTCTCGAAATGAGGTCTAAACAGCTGTTCAAAGAAGGGGGTCTAGTGGAGCACACTCGTGAGCTTTTATCGCGGAGCTGAAACTGTAGAGTGCATAGGTGCGGCGCATTTGCGCATAAGATGAGGACCCCTGAAAGTCGGACGTGTTTTGCTGGAGCATTTTGCAGCACCTCAGCGCTAATGTCGGCATACTCATCTCCCACGTTTGCCTCCATTTTGTTCACGACTAGATGACTAGGGCCTATAGCGCTGACTAGTGGTAGAGATATTCAACTAGTTGGTGAAACCCCTAGCGTGTGGGGAGTGTTGCAGTAGAAAATTCCACTGTAGCGCTGCAGCCGCCGCCACTGTGGGCTAAGCCCCGAATGTTTTCCGGTGCAGACGACTCCCCTGCCGGGGACACATATTTATGTATAAAAGACATCAAAAAGTGTATTTTGCATAATAGGTCCCCTTTAAGTTAAATACATTTTCATCGTTTTCCCTAGTATGGGAAATCAACATGTCTGCTGTGACCATTCTAAATGGCTAGCAAAGCGGATAAGTTACTAGTTGGCAAAGCTAATGTGGGGATGCTAACTGTTTTGGCTGACCTTCTCAACAACAAAAACCAAAGCCATTGTTTGGTTGCTATGTGATGTAATATTACATGCCGTAATGTTTGAACATTTATAAAGCTGCAGTACAAAAAGCCACTGTTGTGTTAAAGTCAGCAGGCTCATGTAACCCATTGGTAGGTTGAAACACTAATTAAATAGAGCGGTTTTCTTGCTGAGTGCAGTCCGAGTATCGCGGTTAGACATGATATATGACATATGGTATTTCAGGCAGTAAAGAACTTTTAACAGCACACATTTTGACTTATAATAGTGAAAGCACAGGTGTAACGTTAGTGAAAGTCACTATTAATCATGCATTACATGTAGATTTGCCAGTTCTAAGGCTTATATTTTCCCTGCTGGCTCACTGAAATGGCTTACTATGACACTTACTGACTGAACCTGAGCCATCGTTATTGTTGTTGGTTCCTCCTTTGCTTTCCATGCTATGGCAAGTCTAAATAACAAACAAAAACTGAAAGATTTGATCCAAATCACACAAAGGAAGAAGTTGTGTGATGGTGGAGCCACTAAGTGCATGGATATGTTAACAAATCTTAATCTTTACAACAACAAAACCAAACCCTTACCATAGCATTGTCACATCATTAAACGGTTATTTTTTCTTTCATTTTGTTGTGTTTTTTTCAATGGTTTTCTTATGAAAACAACAACAACTGAATATCAATATAGTCTTGTCAATAGAGATGTTGTATCAGAAAACAAGTATATGTGGTGTTTTTAAGAAGGCATAGAAACATTACACATTATGTAATTAAATGAAGTTAAAGTTAATTTTTTTAGTACGGGGTAAAAATCCAGAATTCAAAACATTGTTATGTTTATGATGGATTTAATATCAGCAAAGTACTCCTGATCTGTGTGGAATCCTGTGTATTGCAACACTTGATTCTATCAAAGTACTTCTACTGGTTGTTTTTCTAACGGCTAATGAAAGGTATTGTTTTGCCCTAATGGAGTTTCTCTTTTTTCTAACTTTAGGGAAGTCTACCACACCAAGCGCATGCAGCATGTCATCTGCATAAAGTGGTCCGCAGACAACAAATACATCCTGAGCGGTTCTGATGAAATGAACATCCGACTGTGGAAAGCCAACGCTGCTGAGAAACTAGGAGTGGTGAGTCCTGCCTGCTTCAACATATATTTTAAGCTTCAATCTATTTAATAATTTAGGCAATTTTTGTGATTTGTACTTGTTCTTTGAGCCAATCGGAAGCTGCATTTTCCTCAGGTGTCAGGCACACTGCACCTCCCTCCACTTTAGCACCTGATCTTGTTTTATCAGTTTGCTGCATTCTTGGAAGCAGCCCTGGCCCCAGGCCCCCCCACAGCAGGGTAAGAGAGAGCGACTGTGCCAGGAGCTACGGCCCTACGGTTGCCAAATGCCATGATGGATGCTGACTTAGGGTAGAATCACTCTCAATAAGTACAATGTACCAATTTGAGAGGCGACTGTGGCAAACGGATGTCCAAAAAAAACTCAATCTGTGTGGTTGTTTGACCAATCAGAGACAAGATTCAGTTGAAATACCGGCAAATTCTTCCGTGACTTTTACTACCTGTTATAGCAGAAATTATAATGTTTTTTCAATTAAAGATCCAGTGAAATGCTGGGAAGTGCTTCATAGCCCGAAATCCCAGTTAAAGCTGAATAATAAATATCAATTTCATCTCATGTGCCATCTCCATCTATCATTCCTAATCACATGCACTCTTGCTTATTCTCTTAATGCAGCTTCAGAGTGGAGAATTGGCCCGCTTTTGGCACTTGTTTTACTGTCACTGTATGAGAGGAGATTTATCCGCAAGCTTTGCACTTAAAGAGATCAGACAAGGGCTGCTCCTATCAGCAGTTTAAAATCAGCCAATCACTTAAAGCGGGCCACTCTGAACATAATGAAGCATTAACAATCAAGTTATACCGAAAGGGGTCTTTAATTATCCAGAAATGCTGAATGTGTCGGGATCAGGGCTTCTCCAACAGCTGCTGCACATCTCCAGTTCTTCCCTTAATAACTTTGCACTCAGTGGACTCTGGCAGCAGTAAAGTAGACCCTTTATTTGAAGTCGAATCAATCCGCGCCTTTTTGTTTCCAATCGGGTAACATGTTGGGTACTTCCCATGTTTTTAAAATCGCATCATTACACTTTGATTTAAGGTTGAAGTGCCAAATTAATTGTTTAAAAAAAATGTGATGGATGAAATTGATGTCGCGTTTTTTCTACTCCATCAGACAACAATTGTAGATTAACACAAATGTGGTCATATTTTTAGGTTTGTCATTCTACAAAAAAAAGTTTATTTCAGACTTCAGGTTACATCATTATTGCAAAAAGAAAGAAAGTTCTGAAATTCCCGTGTACACACGAGCCACACGGGCACAGCAGCTTTTTATGTTCCACAGTGTTGAGCCACAGTACTGCTGTGTGGTCACCCATGTCCAAACCCAATACAGTCAATGTACAGACTCAACAGGAGGAGGGGGAAAAAACATCCGTATGGCACACCAATGACATAATGACCCAGGGTCATAACACTACACACGTTAAACAAGAGAAACTAGACTTGAAGCCTAAAGAGACACTTGTGTGCGAGCGAAGCTGGAGTTGTTACACAGCCTGTGTAGTCAGCTGTATTGATTTTAAAATAGAAGAGTATCCGTTCTTCAGACCCGTGTGAGTGAGGCAAGTGGAATGCGGCACATAGTCGAGTCAAGTGCAGTAGTCAAAAGCGGCATGGAACAGTTCGACTTTGTAGGGCAGTTGCAGTACGTACTTAAAAGTACTGTAGGAAAGTAGCTATTTTATTTTTTTGTAATTCAGGCTTTATTTGTTCCCTTTAAACATTTTCAACAGACCAACAGATGATCTTAAAGTGGTCCTTTGAGGCTTTGTGGTTTTCGCTATCCTGTTACATAGGTTTCTGTGCATGTAAATCCATTGGACTTCTTTGCTTACTTCTGTGACAAAATGTCTAATGAAATCAATGTTACACTAGCGCTTCTATTGGCTAGTGCTCCAACGACAGGACATCTCGAAGTGGTTGACCAATTAAAACAGAGCCTGTCTGCTAACCAATCAGAGCAGACTGGGCTCTGGTTTCAGACAGAGGGTGAAAAGAGATGCTGCAGGAACAGAAAACAAACACAAACTGATGAACCAAACTGTCTATGGTAAACATCAGACAGTTTTAAAGACTGACTTCCTGGTTCCCCTTTGAATTACTAACATGTTTTTAATGTTGTTGTTTATTTTGCCAGAAGGTACTATTACTAACATTATGAGCATAATTAAGATAATATGGCAAAACTGTTTCTTCTCACTCCAATGACCTTTACAACCATGACTGCTTGTTTGTTTTGCCTCGTCAGACTTGTCAGTAAGACATCAGCAATTCATTTGGTGAATGCAGTGTTATCGTAGCTGATAGAATGCCTAATCTCTGCCACTGTCTAGAAGAACAATGTTATCATCATGATTTGACGTCTGCTTACAAAATCATTGACATAGTGGTATCTCCTCTCAATGTATCCCATTGTCTGTTGCTGCATTTTCCATTCCCGATCTGCAATTAGGACATGTTTCTTTGTAATTTTTGGAACTTATTTGTAAAAAAAAAGTAAAGTATCTCTGCGGTGGATATTGTACTTTTACGGTTCTGTTATCCCGTCTTACAGCATCAGTTAGGCATCAGTTACTACTTGCACTTAGCTGTAGTCTAGTCTTTCTAATAGCTGTCTCTATGGTGCAATCACTCTTCCTTAGCACCATGTGCATGGTGCTAGTTGCAAGAGCACCCGGAGAAGTAAGGCCTCTGGTTTTTTTACTTATGGAATCCCATGTTTCTGCGACTGTCTTTGCAAAAACATAAACAAATCATATGAGCCCCTATCTGACCAAACTCCATGTGAAGCATCCTCTTCTGCTCTCTCATATCCATCATGCTGAGAGCATACAAACTGTGTTCACCAAGCTCACCCTGTGTGTTTCCAGGGGAATGAGTTTAGTACGACAGGATCAGCATCTCGCAGCTCTTCTCCAGCAAATTGAATCTGAGACAAATCACTGCTTTTAATTAGAATAAAAGCCTTCGAGGAGTGCAGCCTGAGCCAAGAGGAGTCCGAGTAGACGGTGGCTTTTATGAGAGAGACGGAGAGGGAGGGATGTTGTTGAGCTGGTGTCTTCACTTTTGAACAGACATTGATTCTATTTTGAATGAGCCCAACGTTGAGCTGAAGTTACTGCTTACTGTACTGGCCAAGATTTTATGATGTAAGACGGCTTACTGTAACCGTCGGTAATTAACAACCTGAGCTGAATGCTAACTGCATATCGTGATCAGCGCTCCCTCCACGCTACTACGGTGCACTGGAAATACTCATATCTGGAACCAGGGCAAAAACATTAGATACTTATACTTTCTTATTTTAAAACGAGACCTTTTTTTTTGTTTTTTTGTAAAGGCGACTTGTGGGCTGGTGAATTACGATTGTTGTGTCTCAGATGCAAACATTTTGGGAGATAAGTTTATTTGCGATCTTGCCAAGAACTTGATGAAAACACTGACTACAGTCTGGGCTATAAATTGAATCTCACTATCAGACTGACTGCAACCTCTAGCCATCTGCAGCTCTGTTTAAATGTTTCTTCTTATTTCTCCTTAGAATAATGCTGCATTATTCTCTTTTTGTAAACGTGCTTTTCTCTTTTTTGAAATGAATGTTATTGGGATGTGTTTCCCACCAACAGCCATGTTGTGTTCTTTTAGTATTAACCTCAACCGTGGTCTGAACTTAACTAAGTAGTTGACAAAATAGTTACTCCACAAGGCCCATTTCAGCTTTGGTAACATAACGATTTTGTCAACTGTTTCCAAGGTCAATGATACAATTATGTTACGTTTGAGAACTTGCTCGCAAATTGTTAATGAAAAAGTTTTCTACCTTTTTAAAAAAAAGTTTACTTTGATGGTCATCTAAAATAATATTTGGTCCACACCTCAATATTTTGTACCTGCTTCAACAAAGAATTAATACAATCTTTAAATTCTCCTTTTCATGTCTTGTTCTGTCTCTCAATCCACTCTCCCCCCTCTACACTTTATCTTATTATAAAATTGTACCTGACCAACCCTCCTCGCTTTTGTCATGCAGCTCGCCCCCAGAGAGAGGCAGGCCGCCAACTACAACCAGAAGCTGAAGGAGAAGTACCAGCACCACCCTCAGATCAAACGTATCGCCAACCACCGACACCTCCCCAAGATCATCTACCACCAGACCAGGGAGCAGCGGGTCATGAAGGAGGCTCGCCGCAAGAAGTACGTGTTCATTATTTTCCCTTTTACATTTGGAGAAGAAATTAAGCTAGCTCATTTATTTAGAGGAATGGCCCCCTATGTGTCCATGTGGAGGTGAATTGGGCTGCTGCCAGGCTGGATGTGACCTATGCAGTCACAGCAGCCTAATGGAAAACCTCAGTGAAGGGACTGTCCCTATGACACGCTCTCAATAGCTTCTACATACTCATTTACAGCTTGTATGGTGGATTGATTGTCCCAGTTTGCCCTGCCGCACAGTGATTCATCGCTCAGTCTGCGGCTTTTTTTCCCTAATTACTTCTTTTTGTGACACGTCACACTTGTGTTTGCACCGTGAATGATTTACTGCTCATGCATTATTTTCAGGGTACATTAGTGTAGCCAATGACGTAGGTGTTAGGTCAACAGTCTTATATTTAGTCAATTCTGTTTGCTCATCTCTCCCTCCATCCTCTGACTGAGATTGTTCACCAGCAGAATGAGTTTTTCACGGCTTTTACTCCTTTTGTTTTCCAGGGAGAGGAACGTCCGGAAGCACAGCAGGCCAGGAACTGTTCCTGTGGTGTCGGAGAAGGAGAAGCATGTTGTGACTGTGGTCAAATAAGCAGAGAAGAAGACAAAGGTGACCACCAAGAGATGAGGTGGAGACCAAGATCACACACAGGACATGTTCCGACTGCTTTCGCTCTTAAGAACTTTTTCATTTGTCAGTTGTGGGACCAGTTCTGCCTCATTTGGAGTACACACAGCCTGTTAATACATGCAAACATCAAAGTTATTTCAAAGGATTTCCTTTACACACAGTTCTGTTTTCTGTTCCGTTTGAGTGGCTAACCCCACATTTTGTTTTGAGCAGGTTTGCATTTTGTATTACAGGATCCACAACCATGAAAATAAAGACTATTTTAGATTGATCCGGTGTCTAAAGAATGTCACATGACTCACCACAAGGACCAAACGAAATGTGTTGCTTGTGGTATTGTTATATCTTTGTCCCATTGGTAAAGTTCCATCAGTAAAGAAATGTTATTATTAAAACTACTAAAGATGCCCTACCGAATGATGCGGTATGCTTCAAATGATTCCTTTTGACAATTTCTGAAGTCAAAAGTGTTCCGTTACATTTATGCCCACATTCCCTAAAATATATTTTTTCGATGTATTTTGTTGTTTCAACTTAAAAGATTGAACAACTGAGGCTGGTTTTATAAACATTGGGACAATCTCCCCATGATCCAGCATCTCGCATTATTCCAAAACCCCTCCCTCCTACTTTCTACTACATACATGGTCCATCAGACTGTCATAGGTGTTTCCAGTCATTTCAATCAGACTGGAGGAAGTCATTGGACAGCGGACATGCCTGTTAAGCCGTTTTTACTATGCCAGTGTGCAGCTAGCTTGACATGCTATCACTTTAATCGAAAAAGGGTTTTCAACAGTAGGCTGTTATTGTTTTTGAGCCTTAGCTTTGATTTATTTAAAAATGTCAGTAATTTAAAAAAATGTGTCAATGTTAGACGATCCAACACACTTTTGGAAAGCATAGTTCACTTAATCTATGGAGCTAACACTGTTTTTGCTTAAATGTATTCAAAATAAACTATGCTCTCCAAATAGGGTGACGTTTAGAAATTGTGATCTGAATGATAGTAAATTCAAACAACAGATTGCTTTCCCTTGTGTTAGACAAGGGTGCTAATTTACTTCGAGACCTAATGAGGCAGAGGTGACATCCACTTAATGTTGTCCTTAAATCCTATTACCACTGCAGTCTGAGTGAAGGTTTGTCTTTGGGAACGGGTCAGGGATCAAGAGGAGGCACTTCTGGGGTCAGAGCTGAGCAATCTGATACAGGGATGAAGTCGCCTATTGAGTGTGCTTGGTTCAAAGTAGTTTGAAGCAGTACAATGTGAAACCTGAAGAGTTCAGCTTTAGAGAAATTCATGTTTGCTTGATTTTCATGAATGGATTATCAACCTCTTATTTTCATGATTCAGTGATGAGTCCATGGGCTAAATGGCCTAGTTTGTTTCTTTGAAACCTAAGATACTGTATTTTATTTTAAATCAGACACTATTCTCATGAAACACTTTCTGTCTACTTCGGCCTATTAGAATTTCCTTTGCAGAATTGTTCTCACGGCTTGCCCAATCACAATCCTGAAGACTCAATACTAGACTAGACCATATTTAGTCTTTGGGCACATAACATTGGATAACAGCAGTCCCATGTGACCACATACTAAATATAGTATCACAGGAAAATGACTATTTCAGATACTAGCCGGGGCCCGATCAAGTATTTGGTAAATTATCTCATATCAAATATATGCACATACATGAAGTTTATCTATTATAAACAGTATAAAAGACTTGTTTCGTAATTTTACAAACATCTTGATTTGATTAATGATAATACTCGTGTGAAAAACGTTTATTGTTCAAATCTTGTCAACAACAGATTTCAAAACTTATCGAAACAAATGTGAAATTATTTGTGATTATAAATATACTCTTTGAGAGCAACTAAGAGCTGGCAAAAGTCCATACATATTTATTTATTTTTACAATTGTTTAAGAAATATCCACAGACAGGGCTTGTGTAATTGTTTGTTCTTCCATTCATCATCACAGCCTTTCTCCCATCAGCTGGCATCAAAGACTAAAAAGCGGCCTGATAGGAAGCGCTGCCACACCTGCAGTAACAGTCATTGTCACTAGTCATGTTCTGTATTTATCTCCCCTCTCACGGTGCTCATGATCCGGTTATGAAATATGCATCATGCTCTTCCTGGCACCGCTCCTCCAGTCCGTGTTTTCGCTGCTGCTATCCGCCTGCTGTCAATGAACATCCAGCGTCCTCTCGGCTTTATTCCTCTACGTGTTCCCATCGCTCCGCCTCCTCTTCCTATCTGGATTTTTTTCCTCCTCTCTCTCTCTCACCTCCTCTCAATCTCTCTCTAATCTCTCTCTCTCATTGCATCCATTTTTGTGCATTTAAGAAATCTCCAAGAATTACCAACCTGGAGGAAAGAGCTAACCAGAGTGACAGAGGCGGGTTAAGAACTCAAAACAAACAAGGACCGGGACCGGGCATCTTTTATTCCACCATGCGAGTGAAACCTCTCTAAAGGATGGCAGCGATGGGTTAGACAGGATTTAACATGACTGCAAAATAAAAGGCAAGAGTTGGCTTTTTAAACCTCTGTATGTTTCTACTTTTTGTATCCCTGGATGGAGGCTTCTGTTAGGAATACCTAAAGGATGTAGTTCACAGCCTGTGCACTCTTGCTTCTTTTAAGGGCATTTTATTCTAACCCTATGTCAGAAATGTCCATGTGTAAATGTTCTACATATTGCTGTTTGCATTCAGCTGCAGGGTGTTTCATAACCCCGTTATAGGCATTTAATAGATGAGGATAAAGCCTGATATTGATATTTTGACGCTTATTTCTGCAGCAATGTGCATGATAGGCTACTCCTAACCGAGATGTCATGCCGCCTGTGAACCTCCAGCAAACCCCACTTCCAATCTGATATTTGACGGCATGGTAACACAAATACCGACCGGAATGCTGCTGGTTGACAGTGCTTTTCTCGTTTTTATTGTAGCCAGCTGTGTGTAAAAGATGTCTGCTCCACACGGGCCCCGGGGCGGCCCTGGCCCTGCTGCCGCTGCTGCTGCTGCCGCCGCTGCTGCTGCCTCAGCGGCCGGCGACATGCCGGAGATGCCGGACCTGAGCCACCTCACTGAGGATGAGAGGAAGATCATCCTCGGTGTCATGGACCGACAGAAGAAGGAGGATGCGAAGGAACAGACGATGTTAAAGTAAGGAGAAAGCGGATATAGTTGGAGCTGTTGCTGTTTGTGGGTTATTACACTCATACACTGTGAGATACTGGTGGCTCTTGACATCCTAAATTGTCGTTTACTAGCCGGTAGCACCAAGGTGACATCCATCTTTCCTTCGCCTGGTTATCACCTCTCGCCTCCCCCCGTTTGAAAACACTTTATCACAATGTGTGTGTATCGTTTTATAATGCGGCATACACTCGTACCGCTTTCCCCCCACTTTGTTGTAGCTATAGCTGTACTATAAGGGGCTGGGTTAGCAAGCAACGGGCGCCATTTTCACGTAAAAAGCACGCCAAATTGCTTAACCTTTCCCTACGAGCGTCACCGAGATTACACAATATGACACTGGAAAGATCATTTAAGGTGTCCTTTGTGGCAATGCCGAACGCGGGGTGTGTGTGATTTCAAACGTTAGAGACTCGGTAGATGCTGTCACCCTCCCCTCCCCACCACCATCCCATCAACCCCCCCCCCCCCCTTCTCTTGTGTACAGATGTCGCTCGGAGCTGTTTCAGCACCACGGCGCTGTCCACTGTAGGGTTTTACTTCTTAAGGTGGACCGGACTGTTACCGCCATAATCGCTTTAACCTTTGCCGCGTGAGCCATAACTCTGCTTTATGGTGGAGAATTACACTCTATCTTCTTGCCCTGGCAATGAAAAACACTCTTGGTTGTTAATTAAAATATTGCTCTGGCACTCTTAGGAAAGCCTGGCTAGTGAAGAGAGGAGGATTTAAAGAGGGTTGCCTTAAATATTCCCATCCTGTTGATTTTCATGTAGTTTGCCTTCTTCAATGAAAATGATGCACATGTGGATTTTGACTAGTGCGTTTGAATGTAGCATAAGGGAGCAGCTGATGAGTAAATCAATCAGAATTTCTGCTGGAGATCTCTGGCAGGTTTTTCTGTTGCTGCAGCCTCCACCAGCATGGCTAGTGACATCAGTGTGAAATGTGTGTGCCACCATCACTGGGAGCCTTTTAGAGGCATTAAAGATGTTATTCTCCAGCATCAGGTACGCATTTGCACTAAGGCAGCAGCATTCCTAATGGAGTGAAAATTGTGCAATCCCTACCTATTGCTGCTGCATGATAAACATGACTCACGTACTCCAAGACACGGCTACCTCAGCCGCTGTGGTGCGTGCTGTGTGAATCATGCAGGCCTTTTCCGCCTTCCTTCCTCTTTCACTAGTCTCTCCCCCCTCCCCAATAGCTGAGTGTTTTTCCTATTTCTCTTTCTCTGAGGTAAAGAGGATTGTCAGTTTTAGTCATTCTTAGTCTGACAGTGATGTCAAAGCCTTGTCATCACTAAGCATGGGCAGAAAAGGACGTTTTTTTTTTTTTGTGAGGGACATGACTGACTGACTGACTGTCTCACCATAATGTTAGGTAACTCTGATTGCAGGCCACAAAGTTACATTTATACAAGAAAGGTCAATAGCTAGCATGCTAATTTCCTTAACATTGTGTGTTATAGCTTTTTCTGTCATGCATGTCTTCGTAACTTCTGAGTTTATCTTGCTAGTTGGGTTAAACTGCAGCCGGCAAAAGACGTAGAGTTAATATTTAGGGCTGTTTGCCTACATTTTGTTGTGTTTCAGGGAGCCTGATTTGTAAGAAACGTGCAGGACCTCTTAATAGTTATGTTGTCTTTCACCATTTCATTCAGCATTTACTTTGTTGTGTCTATATGAACAAGGTGACTCATCATTACAGTAAATCCCTAGCTTCTTTACCTATGAATCATACCAGCATAACACATTCTAAAGCTGCTTTAATATGCTCAGGCCTGGCATAGGTACGACTGCAGTGGATTAACTTGTCATTGGATTGGTTTTTAGCATTTTACAGCAGTGTCAGAAACAAACACTCACTCTGCATCATGCGACCCTATAGTCTGTGTGCATCTGTCGCAGTCACGGCCTAAACCCAACGCGGCTCGGATGGTGTTTGGGGGAAAGGAGGCAGTTCTAACATCGAAGTGTGTAATCTAACAGAGGGAATCCTGGGAGGATGGAGGGATGGAGAAGAGAGAGAGAAGCCTCCAGCTGCAGAGCTTGCCAACTTGCTGTCATCTCACTAGAAGTGCTACAGAGAGTGTGGATGGAAATCCATTGCTGCTGACTTGCATATAATTAGCTACTCACTGTTAGCCTGCTCTTTCTTAGTAGGCCTTTGAATGTCTGCAAGTACAAAATGGGCTGCACCAATGAGAATCGATTCCTTAAAAGTCCATAAGATGGCACTTTACATATCTATAGGTCATTCTCAGAATTCTGGAGCCTAGAAGGCTGCAGGGATAGAAGTATATTTAGTATACTTTTACATACAAAATGTACACATGAATTAAGAAGGTGCATTTGTTCCATTTAACTGAATATGCTATAGCTAAAGCTAGCTTTCTATGCAGCACTGAGTCTCTGAGCAGTACAGCAATAATGGCTATGGGACCCCCACCCCCACCCACCCAGGCACTGTGTATCCCACAGGCAGGCATCAGCTGCCTATGATGATGATGGGGTGACCCACACATCGCCCAGGGCTCCACTTCTCCTTTCTCCCATGCTCCTACAGTCCTCTTGGGCTGCTTCCTGGTTCTGCTTGCTGGCTAAGAAAGGGGGGGGGGGACTTTGTCTTTCACAACTTTACCCTCTGATGCTTTCTCATTGGTCCTATTTACCTTGCTACTATGGTGCTACCTATATTATGAATCACACACAATGTCTCGACACACACAAGTATCATAACCAGATAAGATGGTTACCAGGGCTCCCTCTATAAAAAACGGTATCTAAACACAGAGTTTGGTGATATTGTTAAGTACTGTTGATTAACGGGAGTTGTTGTGTCCACCACCATTAGCATCATTGCTGTTAGCTTTGCACGTTTTAGTTTCTTTCAGTGTACATATTTCAGCACTGTTAATAAACTTATCTTGTTTCTCTGATCACAAAATATCCAGAAGTCCAGAAGGTATTTTTCTACCAGGTCTCCTCATCTCAAATAAATTGACCTAGTTATTCAATCTGGTAAAACACTGAATAAAGAAGTATGATGTTGAATTCAGTGTTTGTGGTGGACACAGTTTGGATTGGCTACAAGCTAAAGGCTAACGTTAGGTCACATTGTTTCTCTGATAACTGAGGATCCAGACCTCTGAATACAAACATTATTCATCCAGGGTCGTGGCAGACAACTACAAGGCTGACGGCATTTTAAGGACTGACTGTTATTTAAAGGTAAAACAATTGTTAGAAATATTTGGGTTAATGTATGTACACAACTCAACAAAACATAGGGCCAATGCTTATGAGACATTTGAAGTGTGGATGTTGCATACCTTTGAAGTGTTTACTGATGACTTATTTAGCTGTCTCTCTACTTTAAACAATATCTAGCTTGTGTCCCAGTAAATATCCCAGTTCCTTCTCTATCTTGTGACATCATTCATCTTCATGAATTTGACTGTGATAATTGCTAAGGGACCTCCTTTGACAGTGCTAATTATACTGGCTGCCCTGTAGGAGATTCTCCCAGTGAGAGGTGTCTGCTGCTTTGCCATCTATTTGGGTACCTTCTTTTTTATAGCAAAAGAGGAAGGAAGCCCTGTTCTGTTCCCTGTTGCTGAAACATCAAGTGTATCAGGGGATTTGAGGAGAACAGAAATCCAAATCTTTTTTTGTCACAGGGGATATTAAGGACATGTTTTTATGACTTCCACACTATTTTCAATGAACACTTTTGTTGTATTCTCTTTTAAACAGTATGACTGTATCAAAATGATGATGTCGTTAATAGAGGGAGATACCAAGCTAACTTGATTAAATATGAACAAAATGAGTTGACTACATGTCATGACATGTATTGATTTTAAAATATATTCTTCTTAGTTGTAATGCTTTTTGGGGCTTTCCCTTCCCTGTAGTGTGTTATATAGGTTTTTGTGCATGTAAATGGTCTGACAAGGCTAAAATCCCTGTGTTGCCTCCAGAGGGAATATCTCTCCCCCTCTGACCAATCCCAACAGAGCCAGACAGCTAACCAGTCAGAGCAGACTGGGCACTGGTTTCAGACAGAGGGTGAAAAGAGGTGCTGCAGTACAGTATGAGAAAAATAAATACCTTTTTGAACATTGAAGCATGGAGACAAGCCACAGTAGAGAGACACAAAATACAATTATCAGCCTAAAAATGAGCATGATATGACCTCCTTAAGTACATTTCTACCAAACACTTGTGGTTTCAATGTAATTTTAGTCATATTGCCCAGCCCTATTTTAGATAATACCTTCTCACTATCTACACTGTTACATTACCTACACTGTCATCCCTATTTATACTATTTCTCTAATAAAATCAGACAAGACATTCATTATTTAATTTGAATATTGTATGATAAATGGAAGTATAGAGAATTGTTTACATAAGTAATAAGGAGGTTACGATTTACAATCTAGTTCTCTCCCTAATGATTTAAAGAACAATCCTACCTCTGGTTAGTAAGCTATGTTGAAAGGTGTTGCAGGGTTGGTGTGTGTATTAAACATGAAGAGCATTGACCTAGAATTTATCTTTGATTGATCACATCCCATTTCCTTTTTCAGTTAGCCCCGCTCCCACCACCAACCCCCGGCACACATGCACAATTCATCCCCCAGTCCTGGTCATTTATCTGATAGTGCCTGAGAGCTCAGTGTAACAGCTGGGGTCAGAGTAGAGAGGCCCTGTGTCCCTCCCTGGAGGCTGTAGGATCTCAGCCCTTCTGAGAGAAGAGCAGTGGTGGAGTGCACACATGTTATAGAGACCTAAGCATTCTAATGTCATTGTTTTTTGTCCTTACCAAGTGGAAGATTTGATCAGAGGCTGAGAAAGTCCTTAACATAACAACCCAAAGAAAACATGCTACTGTGTCAGTTCTGCAAACAAGAGGCAGAGCAACACTTCCTGATTTACAGCATGTGTAAAGAGTGGAGAAGCAAATCATGTGCTGCAATAACTCAAATAACAAGAAACTAAAGAAGCTCTTAGACCAAAACAACCGGAAAAAAGTCATGTAAGCAACAAATAGGCAAAACAAATCTTCAAACCTAAATGAGATGAAGCAGTGTGTACACTATCAGTGTTTTTCCAGCAGTTTTTCCAGCTATCAGTGTCCCTGAAGTGCCACATTTGAAAGAGGGAGACAGAAGGGATCACACGCGGTAAATTATTCTAGGCTGAATTTGAACCCTAGTCCTCCGCACGAGGACCGAGCCCCAGTATATGGGCTGCCAGCTCACCCAATTTAATAATCAGATGACAAATTGGTTAATCGAAAGACATCACCTTGGACTTTGAGGAACTGGGATAGACACTATTTTCTGCCATTTTATACCAAACCTTAAAGGTTTATTATGCTCATCTTCAGGTTCTTATTTTTGACATGTTTCCATGCTTTAATGTTCAGAAAGCTCTTTATTTTTCTCATACTGCCTGTGCTGCAGCACCTCTTTTCACCCTCTGTCTGAAACCAGAGCCCAGTCTGCTCTGATTGGTTAGCTGGTTGTGATTGGTCAACCGCGTATAGATGTCCCGACCATCATGCACAATGTGTTGGAGCGCTAGCCAATGGAAGCGCAAGTATTAAATAGTGATGTCACTTATGGTAGTAAGCGTTTCACCTATATAACACAATACAGGAAAGCGACAACCCCCAAAAGCATAGTAAAGCGTCTTTAATTGGCAGATGCATTTTTTATAAAACAATATACAGTTAGTTGCCGCTGTGGTGCACAATGCTGTTGTCTTCTTGCACTTTAAATGATTATACTTCAATTGTAAACCTTGTCCAACCTACTGTAGCAGTACTGTACTTACTGTAGTTATGATCCTGCCAATAAAGCTCTCATGAATTAAAAAAAAGAAGACAGAGACCTATGGTTGTGAAATGAGGCGAGGTAATGCTCAGAAGATTCCCACTGGACAATATACAGTACACACACACATACACACACACACACACACACACACACACACACACACACACACACACACACACACACACACACACACACACACACACACACACACACACACACACACACACACACTCACTCACTCACTCACTCACTCACTCACTCACTCACTCACTCACTCACTCACTCACTCACTCACTCACTCACTCACTCACTCACTCACTCTCCCTCTCTCTTGCTGCCATCCTCTTGTTCCCTCAGCTCACTCACCCATGCTCTGCTCGCCTTCCCATGCAAAGAGCGGATGATTCTGTCATGAGCTTTCCCATCCCCCACCACTTCCCCCAAGGGAGAGAGGGAGAGGAAGTGTAAGAGTGGATGCTGTCTTGACTCCATAAAGCAGAACGCACGCCAAATGAATACATCATCATGCTAATTAAAGTAACAATGTGTTTTGGTTATGGGAGGCTGGCATGCTGTCAAGTAGTTTGGCTCAGCTGAATATGGGAAATCTGGTCAAATGCGATCATGACAATGATATATAATACAAGAAATTATATATTTACAACTTGCTCATAAGCTGTGCTATTGTGGGAGTTAAGGTGCATCATTCTAGTGATGAGGTCCTCTGATGCTCTTCTATCCATTTACCTTTTTTTACACGTCAGACATTAACCTACTGTATTGTGATTCCGCACTTGCATCTGCCATTTTTCTCTCTAGATTTGGCTCTGCTTTGACCTCCACAGTTGGCTGAAAGTGTGGGAATTTAGTCTAACTAGATTTACCCGGGCTGAATCACAGTGCTGTTTTTCTTCATAGGCTAAGGCTAGTGTTATTATCCTTGTATATTGTTCTTTTCCCCATCAAATCCAATGACTCCTGCCCTGTGTCTCTGGCACTCAAACTCATTTGAAAAAACAGGTGAGAAATATATATTTTTGTTGCATTAGTCAGTTATCTCTGGTTAATTGTGGGTAGAATCCCAGACAAAGATGATCATCAGTATCACACACATGGCACATGCAGTTATTAAGGCTAGCATATTAGCATATAGTTTTACACATGGAGCAGACATGGAGCAACAAAAACAATTTTAAGTTATGTTTCTGGCCAACTGATGAATGCAAGTCTAATGTAATTTTCTTCATTTCGCTGTTTTTGTCGAAACCAACTACTGAGAACGTCCTCATAAGCTTTACTAAATGCTACGCTAGCTAGTTTTTTGCTAACTTTGTCAGTGTAGGTAAACCAGGGTTGCCAACTTTGGGTACCTGGCTGGAGTGAGATTTTGATATCATGGATTTAATTACACATATATTATGCGCACTAAATGACTGCTATCGTGTCAGTAGCGGGACCTTAGCATATATATAGGATATATATACAAATACACAATATTGGACACAGACTATAAAGGGCACACCGTTTCATTCACTAATGAAAGTCAAACACATGTTTGTTTCCACTGTTTTATTGTGTGCCTGTCGCGATAAGCAAATAATTGACTTACCGTACGATAGATAAAAATGAACTCAGTCAGTGGTCTAAAATGGTCATACAACGGTGCCGACAATATCGTTTATTGCAATAATTTCCGGGAAAATGTGTCCAACAAAATTAATTATCGTGAGAGGCCTATACATGAAACACACACACACAAACAAATCTACAGACTTACTCCAAACTGCCAAATATATTAATTAACACACTCTCACTCTCATATACTCTTTGACTCTATTTTGGCATAGTAGAACAATAAGCAGCAGACTTTTACTTCTTTATCATTCTACTGGATCTTAGATCTGCGCATGCGCAATACGGGTCGGGGATTGACCAAGCGGCTCCCACTGCTCTCTGCTGTCTGTGTCTGTTAACGTTGTTAAGAGTGGTAGGGGCGGGGGAGGGAGCGGATCGACAGCTTGAGCAGCTGTCAACTCAACATTGTAAATAACCAACCAAAAACGATCGCCGGTTCATCTTGTTTTTGGCGTGAGAATAGTTTGGGCAGCGCGAGAGCGTGAGATTGAGAGTGAAAGCGTGTGTCACACGCGTGAGAGTTGGCTACCCACAGTCACAAGTAAAACAGTTGCAGGCCATTCAACAAACACAAGGTGCTTGTATGCGCTTGCAATGTTCTTATAAAATATAGATTTATGTACCATTCACTCACCAAGTACTGATAAATCTAATGTCCTCTCTAGCATTACTAAATGCTATACTATGTTAGCTAATTAGTCGCTAACTTTGTCAGTGTGTCATGATGCTGAGCATGTATTTTATAGTGGGGGAGATTTTTTCTGCGAAACAGCTGCCTGTAGCTACCATGATGCAACGTGGATGAAAGCTGTGATACTGCAGTAAAACAATAAAGTTGTGGGCTATAAAAACAAAACAATAAGCTTGTATGAGATTGCAATGTTGATACAAAATACAGATTCATGGAGATTTAACTTCAACAGGAGGATTTGATAGAGACTTTTAAATGAGATGGTTGCTGCCCTAACATATTTATGACAGTAGTGCACGGCTTGTGTTCAGGATGTTAAAGGAATATGCCACCTAAATTAACTGTGTGGCTTATTACATTTTATTTGGGAAATAAAAGGCACTGAAGAGGTTTGGTTGCTGGTAGGATCGAACCATCGTAGGTTTTGGTTGTTTTATGGGATTAGTTGATGATAAAACTAGTTTGACTTGTTATAAATATGGCCTGATGAGTCTTTTTATATGTTTTAAGCAGGGCTAAAAGGGAAAGGATACAATCAGAAGACATAAGTGGAAAGTTGAGGACAGGTTAGCATGTGGTAGAGGAAATGAGAAGGGACAAGGGGAAAAGAGAGGACAGGAAAGGAGAAGAGGACATCAGGGAGAAAACGAGAGACATTGACGTCCGAGATGCTATCAGGTCTCGCTGCTGATATGACAGCCTCAGTCCCCATTGACAGAGCAATCAGCCTGCCATCTCCCGCGTGGCACAGCACAGCACCGCACAGGCTCTATTGTCTCCCAAGGCTTTGTTCTAAATAATATCTGCATTCGTCAGCACAGGTTTTATCCTCCGGGCTCTTATCCCTCCAGCAAAGTTTGAAGGGATTTTCCTGCCCCTGGCTGCGCAATCTTAAATGACCTTGGCAAAACATGACAGTGGGGAAATATTTAAGAACAAGACATGGGTTGTGTTAACTAGATTTTTTTCCGGTAATGTTTAATTAAGTGCACACTGTACTGTTTCACTGCATGTGTTGGATACATTGACACTGCCTCAAGCTGCTGTCATTTTATGAACATTTATTGTATTTAAGCATCATTTTGGCAAAATCATAGGGCATACCTTGTGTATTAAGATTGCCAGTTGAAGCCCCCTAGAGTAAGCAATGTTTGTAGCTTGCATGTTTAATATATAATGCAATATATTAATTTTCCCTACAAAAAGAAAGTTATATGATTGCAGCAGTTCAGGGATCCTGGACTGAGTCAGAACAGAACCCCAACCAACAGCGGCTCCAATACTACAACATCTGGCCTTCTGTTGTTACATAAGCCTCTCAGTGCAGGAGTAGCCTCTGTGAGAGCCACACAAAGCTATACAAACACCTATAGAGCTGAATGGTGGAGTAACAACATGAAATAGAACACGCAAAAGGTATCCTCAGCAAACAGGAGCAGGGGGAGTAGAGAAGAGAAGGCAAAGGGGGCACTTTATCACTTGTATTGCCCATCCCCCACCTACACCCTGAGTAGAGCCAATGTGGAGGAAGATATACAGCGTCTGACCCTCTGAGGGAAGCCCGCTGCTTCTGAGGAACATATGCCTGCTGTAGAAAAGCTGGCAGACTTAATGTATCTCTCAAAAGCCTTCAGACATATTCAGCACAACACACTAATTGGCTTTAAAGTGTGCACACTAACTGCAAAGCTGTGGGACAGGTGCTTTGTCGGGGTAGATAGTAAACTAGTGAGGTGTTGTGCCTCTTCTCTCCCCTCTGACACTCCCTCAGGGTTAGTGTTATGATTGTTGAACCCTGAAAGAAAGTAATCCCTCCACTCTGTACAGCAGAGGTCTCTAAACATAGCCAAATGATTTATATGTGGATGATGTGTGAATCAGCTAAATCAGTCATAATGTGACCAGGGTTTGTCAATGCTGCTATTTGACACAGTTTGTTTTGTGGGCCTTTTTTTATATATGTGACTTTATCTATTATGGCAGTAGTGCAATTGTTCAATGAAAATGAACTTGAGCTCCACAATCAGTCTACTAAGCCATTAGTCCATCAACAGGAAAATGAAAACCAACTTCTTTGATCATTGATTTATCGTTTAGATACTTTGTAATGGTGGAGATAAGCTGTTTAAGACTTCAAATATAGTGATGTTCTGCTTTTCTTTTTTTGGGCTGACAAATCGAGATTTTTTAAGAGATGCTTTGGACTTTTTCTGACATTGTATTGACCAACAATTAAGGAGGACGTATTAGACTCTGATTGGCTGGCTGGCTCTGTTGTGATTGGTTAACTGCAGAGAAGTGTCAGAAATGTACCGCCTTTTAACCTACAATGTGTTGGAGCACTAGGCAAAAGAAGCGCTTGTGATGTCGTTATGTTACAGTAGAAAACAAAGGAGTCCAATAGAGGCATTTCAGACAGGTGGGAGAGAAAAAAGTGCCTCTGGAGGGAATTTCAATTGATAATGAAAGTAGTTCCAGGCGTTTCGATTACAGTTTGAGTCTGTGTATATGTAATGCGAGTGAGAGAGAGACTGAGACTAGAAACAGGAGAGATACACAGATACCAGGATAGAGAGACAATGAAGAGGCAGCTGAATGAGCAGCTACTAAAGGTGGAACGTGGCACCAGGTCATCTCAAGCTGCTGCTCTCAAAGAGTGAGAACCCTCATGCTGTTAGTTGGACTATTAATAGTGGAGACATTCAGCTCTCTGCAGTGACCTGCCACCGGCCAGGCATCAAAGCAAAGAAGCTTACAGGACAGCGCAACAGAGCTAATGAAATGGGAATGTGTCATTATTTAGTGTTAATCTTTTATTTGACAAACAATAATCATAGCTCTGTTTGCCATTTATTATCACATATCATCCTGATCAACACAGTTGTTGTAAAGCAAAACGTACTGCTGGAATGCTCATGTATTTGTTTTCAATTCACTAGCGCCACTGTAGCAGTTAAAGAAAGAAGAATAAGCTAATGTCACTATTATGCAAAATCCACTTTTTCTTTTACGGTACGTCCACACAGCAGCTTTAAAAAAATCTTCCAACGCTTCTCTGCCCATTGACTTTGAATGGGGATGACGTCACTTTGCCTCTCTTTTCGCTGAACTGCATTGTTGGGAAGCAAAGCGAAGATTTCCAGAATTTTCAGGATTTTCAGGATTCAAAAGTTGAGCAATGTTCAACTTTTGAAGCTGAGCTGGAAGCGTCAGCCAATCAAATCCCGTTTATGCAAATCTGACAGTACAAGCGCTAGCCAATCAAACCGCGTGCAAGCTGGGAGAGCCAGACCGCAGTTCATTTCCTCATATTCCAAACGAGAAATAAATTACACGGCTCTTTACGACCAGAACTATTTACCGGGATACAAACCGGAGGAACCAGGCATGGAGGGAGGTGGCAGAGACAGTGGGTGAAACTGGTAGGTTTTCGCCTGTTTGGGGATTTTATATCCAGTTTACTTCGTTTAAAAATTGCTAGCAAGCATAGAAAGTATCTTTAGCCATCATGGAATATAGAATAAAATAGCACCATAGGCATTCATCTCATACATGTTCATCATAGCCCTTCCCGCTGACACTTTACCTCTGCCACATCATAGACTATATTCATCACATTAATGCACACAATGTCATACTCCTTTCTGCACATATTCTGAGTGGAGAAGAACCGGGGGTTTTTGCTTTGTATGTCGGGGGCGGGAGATTCATGTGATTGGTTGTTGGTCGCGTTGCTCGCAAAAATCCCCAAGCTCTCAGACCCGCCCAGCTCCAAGATTTTCAAGATTTTTTCAAAGCTGCTGTATGGATGTACCGTTATACATAAACAGGTGTCCCCTCCGTGTAAAGAGCATGAGAATAAGCACTTTTGAAACAGGGCTGAAACAGAGGGGTTTATGGGATGCTACAATGCAGGATCTGTTTGGTATTTCGAGCCAAAAAACAGTATAATAGTGCACCTTTAACTGAAATGTACTTTTCAGAACTGTTGCTAGTTGTTTGTCCACTTTTAATAACTTTAAATAATGATTTCAAAACTAAGCAGCCTAGTTGTAGTTTGTGAGGCAACAAGGAGAATCAGGCTCCAATACTAACTGTACTGTATACCGCATCATTGGGAATTAACGAGCTTGCTGTTGAGTATTAACCCTCATATTGTCTTCCCCCCCCCCCCCTTACTTTGGTGTTCGCGGTCAAATTTGACCAGTCCTGTTTTAACTGCTATTACATAAACACAAAAACCATTAATCATCACCAAATTTCATTTAACACCCTTTCAAACTGAACATATTGTATCAGACTACTGGTATACATGAAACACTGCAGTAAATATACAAAGAACAGACACTGAACATGTATTGCGTGTGCCAGGTGTGATTCATGTGGGGGGATGGGCACATAAGAGCGGGAAATGTGTCAAATTGCTCTGTGTGTGTGTGTGTGTGTGTGTGTGTGTGTGTGTGTGTGTGTGTGTGTGTGTGTGTGTGTGTGTGTGTGTGTGTGTGTGTGTGTGTGTGTGTGTGTGTGTGTGTGTGTGTGTGTGTGTGTGTGTGTGTGTGTGTGTGTGTGTGTGTGTGTGTGTGTGTGTGTGTGTGTGTGTGTATGTCTGTGGGTGTGTGGGTGTGTGTTTTATCTGATCCGGATGGTTACTAATTCCTTTTCTTTATGGCGGTCATTTTTGACCGGGAACACCAGGGGTGTTACAAAGTTGACTAAATCATCCAAAATTCAATATCAGGATATCATAAAGCCTTAATGCAATCGAATGTAAAACAAAAGTTATGATTGATGAAAGTAGTAAACCGGTCAGATTTGACCCGAAGACAACAGGAGGGTTAAATTGAGAATTGCTCATGAGGATGTTACAAACTAAATGGATTCATAGTTTATATTTATGAAAATTAGAAAAGTTCCAAATAATAAGACATGCCCCTTGTCTGGTTTCAGGTTATGGCGGTTGTAAGCTCTACATTGAATTCCAGTTCTTCAA
This sequence comes from Notothenia rossii, assembly GCF_949606895.1. NCBI lineage: Eukaryota > Metazoa > Chordata > Actinopteri > Perciformes > Nototheniidae > Notothenia > Notothenia rossii. The sequence goes on from NC_136905.1 coordinate 32,239,864, forward strand.
GCTCTTCCATTTATTTCTTCCCAGAGCATTCAAAAAGTCAATACAAAAACATTTGTAGCATGAACGGAGAATTTGAATTGTTTGGGTGTATACTTAAACTGCTATTTATCTTTTAGCTCGCTTTTCCTGTCAAAGCAAAAGGTTCTGTTTATTTCAAACATGACCTAGGTCATACACTGACTATGGATAACCTCAAACAGCCTTACTTCAAAAGATCTGATCCTTCCCTTTGAAAAAGGTTCCATGCCTAGCAGGTCTCTCAACAGGCCACCAGCTAACGGTGGCCAAAGCTAAACTAGCATCCTTAGAGATAAGCAGATCAAGTGAATATTGCTGACATTAAAGAGTGAGTTGTTTTTTGAGATGATAACACAAATTGAATACATTAAGACTCATAATGCACACTCATACATTCAGCAGTCCTATCTGTTGTAAACTAGAGCCTAATATAAGCACAACACAGACCCCTATTTGGCTTGTTGACCTTAGTGAGAGTGAAACTGACACAGTTAGATGAAAACATGAGTTTGGTTACTACTTTAATATACAATCTATCTAGGTTTAAAACCAACTGAATGTTCAAATGAAAAGAATGGAATCGCAGTAAGCAATACAATGAGTAGTACGTTTTCCTCCCCCCCTCCCTTCAGATGCTTTGCTCTGGGTGTGAGCGGGTATATTTACTAGCGGTAGTTTACACAGGGCGCTCTAATCTCTCCTTCCCTCTGTGTGTTTGTGTGTCTGTCCGTGTTCTGCTCATTCAAGACTCAGCTGGTTGGAGCAGGTGCAGGCTGCACGATGACTCAAACACATGGCCGCTGCCGAGCCGGTCCTTCTAATGCGCCTTTGTGTGGCCAAAAAAACTCCAGTGCTTTCTATAAACAAACACAAGCTGCCTGTATTTGTCTGACACACGCACACAGACATACTACACTCTGAACGAAACACCCACACACCTGCACACGGAGGCTCAGAGGAGAGGCAACCAGACAGTCACATTTATTATGTAATGATACTGTTGGAAAACTTTACATTTTGCTTATGCAATCCCTGCACACATCATAATCAGTTATAGAAAATGTATAGTGTTAACATATGATCATTTTTTTATATTGCTGTAAAACGGGTGGCCTGAAAATGTATTGCCATGCACATTCTTTACATCATTAATAAGGAAAGTGTTGAAGCCAGCCATAAGGAGAAAAAAAAGAGGAATATTTTAATTTGAAGAAGCCCTATTATGCGTTTTGCCGGTTTCACTTTCCTGTCAGGTGTTATATAGGTTTTGATGGCCTGCAAAAACTAAAATCCCAAAGTTCCTGCAAGAGGGAGTTCCTCTCCAACACACACAACACCCCCCCCCCCCCCCCCCCCTGCCTGAAACGCCTCCATCGGACTCACTTGTTTACTTACATTTCTGGTTGACCACTCACAACAGAGCCGGCCAGCTAACCAATCAGAGCAGACTGGGCTCTGAGGGTCAAAAGAGGCGTTTTATGTACAGTACATGTAGATTACAAAAGCAGCTGAGTGACATAAATAAGGGAGGATAACGAGCAGCCATTATCATAACGTCACTAATGCAGGCCCTTATATAAGCCTACTGTTTTGAGCGCTACACACAGGCACTAGCATGCATGTAACCTACACTAGGACACACTGTACAGCATATAGACCACTGCTCACAGCGCCTGGGGCTGAAGGTGGCTTTGTGGGAGCTTTAAATGCATTATTCCACAGATTCACTATCTGTGTGTGCACGAGTTAGTGTATTCACGGCTGCTCGGCTTGTGTAGTCTTGCGTGTAGTACAGTATCTACCATGAAACAACAGTGCTGTTTTTTTCCCTTGCCCATCATCTGACGCTGATCAGCAGAGAGACACAGAGAGGGAAAGGCGATGTTGTGATACGGGATCGTGCTCCTCGACCGAAGTCTGATGGAGGATCTCTCGCTAATCCCTTAATATCACTCGTCCCACTGAGATACTGCCGCCATCGCCATGGTGATGATGAGATGGCCTGAATTTGTAGTAGTGGAACGGGGAGGAGGGGAGGGGATGCTTCACAGAAGCATATACATCTTCCTTTGTGGAACATAAATACAATCATTTAAAGAAGTGTGTCAAGGCGGGAAATGCAGGCATTTAAAGTCACCAGAATGAGGGGGGGGGGGGGGGTTGCTGTAGACGGCGAGTTGAAGCTGGTCGCCTTATCTCAGAGTGGGAAGCTGCTTGGTTGGCTGGTTGGCTTTAAATCTGTAGAGCAGAGAGGCGGCTAATGCAAGGGAATCCTTTGATTTGGGATTTTACAGCAGGCAAAGTCAAAGTGATCTTTGTGCCACCGGACAGATGTTGAGAGGCAGCGGGTTCAACTTCATTTCACTCGTACAGTATTGTGGTCACATCTGTTTATTTGGCTGAATGTGCCGATCTTTAAAGTCCCCATGAGGTGATTTATTTTCTAGCAGTATAGTGTTGGGACTGTTAAATGCAATAAGTGACAGATTTACAATTGTTTTAAATTATAACTAATGTAAGTTTTATTCTATTTAACTAATTTAATATTAATACAGACCATTTTTACAGGCAAGGTAAAAGAAAACCAAGTAAGTTCAGAAAGAATAAGTTGTAAAAAGAGCCTTCCTTTGAGTCATCCAATTATGACTAAGAATTACAAACAAAATAACAACACATTTAAAATATATATATATATATAATCGTATGGTAATAATAACAACAAAAAACTTTTAAATTGTCAAGTTAGGAATTCTACCAAGCCATGTACAAGGGCTAAAATAATGATAATAAAATACAAAAATAATGTACATATTCAGATCGCAATACAATTTATCAAAGCATCCATTTAAAAATAATTAAAAAATAAATAAACCAAAACTTAGAAAGTCTGTTTTATATTTAGGAATACAAATAATTTATTTGAATTATTCATCAAAGTTACAAAACTTATTTCATTTTATTATTTTCTAACTAGTGTTTCAAACGTGGCAATAAAGCTCAGTTTACACATTTAAACATTTTCTTTTTTAACATTATTATTAGATAGAACAGGTAAAGAGAGACAGGAAAGGGGGAGGGAGGGGGAAAGTGTGTATGACATGCAGTAAAGGGCCCCCGGTCGGCCCAGATGGGTGATGGGTGTAACCTGTTTGCGGTGTGCTGATATCCGATTGCCTCCGTGCTCTCCGCCTGTGTACACTGTACACTCTAAAAAGAAATGCCTTGGCTCAACAAAGAAAATCAACGCAACAGTTTGCATCAATGTTTATTGAGTTAAGACAACTTCTAATGAAATTGTCTTAAAGCAACAAAGTTATTTGAGTTAGGGGAGAAGGCTTTTCCTCTACTATCAGAGGTGTTTTTAATTACCACTTACTTAATAATTGGTAGCATAAACACAAGTTTTGAGGTTGATTACTCAAAAGATTAAGTTGTTCCGACTAGTTTTACCACATGATTTAAAAGGGATTTAAAGTTGTATGTACTTATTTACCCTCATTCGGGATACAAGTTTTTAAGTTGATTAGTCCAAAAATTAAGTTGTTCCAACTTGTTTTACCGTATGATTTAAAAGGAATTGTAAGTTGTATGTACTTAATTACCATCATTGTGAACACATGTTTTTTAAGTTGACAACCATTTATAAATTAAGTTGCTCCAAATATATTTTATTCATTTTTTTTTTCTTAGCTTTTTCATGTTTTTGCCTTTAAAGAAAGAAATTAATTAATTCCACAACAAAAATATTAGGCGATTCACTTTTTATTTTGAACTGCAGTTGTTTATTTCAACACATGATGTTTCAATCAGGTTTGAACATGTATTGACACATGCCATATAATAAGGTGCATGAACACCTGAAATCACAGCTGACTGCAGGAGAGAGGAGAACCATTTTATAGTTTGGCTGCAGCACGCTGATTGGCTGCTGGAGAATGAGGTGAAATGTAATAGGTTAAAGAGAACGCCTGTGATGAGCTGATTATATGCAGCTGCGGAGTGAATGTATATACCCAGTCTTCCTGAAAGAACTTGTGCTGAGCTTCATTTAAATCTTGAAAAAAAAGATGGATAACACAAATTTAAATTGCCCCACAAATAATAGATAAACACATTAGCCATATTACCATCGGAAATGGGGACACAGCAAATAAATGCTGCCATCACAACGAAGTTAGAGGCCTTTGCATATTTAAAACCAGTGCCAAATATGTAAAATCTGTAAAGTTTTTGTAAAGCTACAGAAACAAACTCTCAATGGCACCAATCTGCAGATCACACACATCAATTTTACAAAAGATGTAACAAAGATGTTTACACTGCCGACAGTCATTATTTCAAAAAACACATTTAACGCAGAATACTTGCTCGTTCATTTGTTTCCCTCGACCACGATGGTTGCCATCGTATGGTCTTATCCTGGGGTGGACCGGTCACTGATGAAGGCAACATTCATGTCCTTTTGAAGCACATTAAATAATAGGTTAGCGCATAAGAGAAAATGAATTAGATAATTGCGTACTTTTCAAACTGTCACTCTTAGCTAATTCAGAGCCATTATTACCAGCTGCTAAAGCAACGCTGGTATTGTTTTCACCTATTGAGTCTGCATGTGTGTGTCATCATGGCAATGTGGTCCTGAAGACACACAGAGGTGGTTTCGAGTACTTTGCCTAGTGTTTAAATGCATGTGGACAGATTTTGTCAATCACAACCATGCAAGTTTTAGTGTATCTTCTCATCTTTTTTGCAGGTTCCATACTATATGTGAACTGGTTAAGTGAAGAGCAGAAGCCACTTTTCAAATGTTACACAATCCTTTTCCCATGCCATTGCTGTCAACACCTATCCATGCTGAACGTTGCGAAGACATTATTGATTGGGGTGTGGCCAAAAGTGCAATATGCTTCAACACGTAACTGATAGAGAGCAGCGCTTTTGTCCTGTGTTTACAGTGTTACACTGTGCCCATGGATTTTATGTTATTTCAAGATTTTGAATTACGTCGCTAAACTCCTTGAAAAGGTCCTCTTCCATTTCTCCAAGGTACACGACAAGGCAGCGGATGGCTATAGTTCTCTGCGTACTTCAATTGTATTGTGCTATTTTTGAAAAAGGAAAAAAAGAGAAATGACCTAAATGAATATGTTCTGAATGGGTGACTGCCAACAACTTGCATTTCAATGACAACTCTATATAACGATCCTACCTCAAGAAGCAAGTCCTTGATCTGCTTCACCAAGATTTTCTTTTAATAAAAAGCGATATCACAATAGTAACCAAAGTATTTTTACTCTCACAGTAGCCTCTACTACTTTGTATTGTCTCACATAACTATTCACAGTTCAAAGGCTGCTAATTTTGGTCCAACAGCAATTTGCCTAATACAGTGCAACCACAAGGCTATCTACTGTATTTGAATGACAAAAGATGACACTCACCTTAAAATGTCCTTTGTGTAGTATTTCTATTTGTCTTAACTGTCGGAACTTGTCCAGGCATGTTAAGTGGGAGTGGACTTGACATCCTTAACTCAAGGTGTAGAACAATTAAGTTATCAAACCAATTGCATTACTTGCTACAACTTGAATTCTGTTTTAAGTGAATTAACGCAGAAATCAGAGTTCAAATTACGGTACACACAATATTAAGTTGATGTAATAACCAACATTATTACATCAACACAACTTATAAATTAATGTTTGCAACTTAAAATGTTTATCTAAATCAATTAACTCACATTTTTATCTTGCAACCATGCATTTAATTAAGTGGAGTTGAAAGGTCGCCGGAATTCGTTTTTAGAGTGTATGCAGAGTAGTTAAGAGAGCTAATGGTGACGTGCTGTAGCGATGAATCGGGACAGGAAGGAGTAGAGGCTGGGCCAACAATAGGCCAGGTCTCTATTACCTCTCTATTGTTAGCCATGGCCGGGCTATTATTATAGCCTGGAGTGAGACACAGACAGCTGACTGCAGTAGCCCACCTCCTGCTCCCAGCAGGAACAACAACACCATGGAGAGCCTGTGAGGAGGCACTGATGGGAGTTGAGAGGGGGGGTTAAGAGAGCGCCACAGAACATCACTATCTACTACAGTTTAATGTTTCTGTAACACTTTGTACAAAGAGCATATCCAAAGTGCGTTATATGCAGGGTTTGGAGGGTTACTTTAAAAATGTGTTCCGTTCCAATGACTTATTACCTGTTATGTCACCACCAGTAACCTAATCTAAGTATTACATCATTAAAGTAACCTAACTTTCCTTTACTTTCATTACCTCGACAACAAATACAGACAAGACAACATTTATTTTAATATTTTAATGAACTATTCTGTAAAACAAAAAAGAATGTATTCTTAGGAAAGAAAAAGCCAAGATATTTACCATCAAAAATGTGTCCCCAGCTCAATGTTTCATTAAGCTTATTCAAGCAGCTATAGACCAACAATGACATTTGCAAGACCTGGGAAGTATGTGTTAGCATGTGCATCGTAATATATCGTTCTTTATTTGCAAACTGGACTCCTACACTCATAATTCCCATATTTTATAATGTGCCAGTTATCTGGTTACAACTTATCTTTCTGTAACTTTGAGGGAATACAGTTACCATTTAGTATGTAATCCTGTTACATGTATTGTGTTACTCACAGAGCCTGATTATGAAGGAGTTCAAAGACATTAATGCCTCCTGTGACCTACATGTAATAAACACATATTAAGCTTTCCGATGAAATATATAAATAAATCATAAGCTATTAGTGACTTATCATTTCTAGAAGTATCTTACAGATGCTCTTGAATATAAACTAGGAGTTGACTGAGGCAGCCTATAACACATGTGTACTCCCTTAAATATCCATCACCTAAGCAATCAGCTGTAGTAAGGATTCATAGACTAATAGTCAATGCAGTGTCATACATTATCAATGTTGTTTAGTCCAGTACATACTGATTCACTGGCTTGCAGAACATCAGCTACTCCTCCTGTTGTCCACACACAACATAACAATACAAAAAAATAAGCTTCCGGACAATACAACTATATAATTAAGGAAAGTATAATCCTATCTGTTATCATACTAAACATGTAAATATCCGTATAAACCAGGGGTGTCCAGACTTTTTTCACTGAGGGCCACATATGGAAAGGGCTGGGCAACTCAGTAGAGGTGATGTATGTTGCCTCATAAGTTAAGTATAAATTAGCTAAATCAATCAAATGTAGGTACATGTGGCTTGATACTTGAATATGCTTTTACGAAAAAAGAAGCCCTCCTCACAGCTTTCCATACGGTTTTAATTATTTTGTTACAAAAAGTGTTGGCAGCTCATCCCTTAAAACAGAATCTTCAGAATGTTTATAATAGGCGCTTTCACACCAAGTACTGCCGTACTTAGTTCATGAGAACTCTTTAGTTCTCATGAACTAAGTACAGATCGCGTTCACACCGGAATAAGTTCCTGAGGGAGGATTAGGCAAATTAAGCCGCTGACGTCACTTCTTCTTCTTCTGCTTTGGGTTTACTGGCAGGCCGCAAACAACTTCACGGCGTATACTGCCACTAAGTTCTAGTTCCGTATTTTTTTGGTGTGAACGCACATTTTCGGAACTATACTGGGAAAAGTACTCCGGTGTGAAGGCGCTTAATAAGGGGAAATAGGAAGGGTATATTTCAAGCTTGTTATGCAAATAAGTTATTGACCTTTTTTTGTATTCAACTAAGATTGGTTAGAAAAGGTTTTCAATTTTAGTTGACTGAATTTATTTGAAAGTTGGGCTTACATGAACATTCTATTAAAATATTTGTACATGTATATTTAAGAAGTACAATATAACAAAAGCACAAGCTTCACATGTGGGCCATATTGCATTATACTTTTAGAATTTGCAGCAGGGCTGTAGTTTGGACACCCCTGGTGTAAACACTTATGCATCTATACATATATCCATACACAAATATCATAGATGCTGAATAAACATATAATGTGATATCTTACACGTATAATGTACTAAAGTTAGGTCTGCTTAAATGTTTTTTAGGTTATGTTGCTTTACCATAAAGCTTTATTGTGGTGAAAAGTTGGATGTAATGCATTTGTATGCTTGCAAAATGAACTGTCCTGCATTATAAGATGTTACTTTGTAAGATGCTGAAATTCAAATAATCACAAATAAATGTGTTAGCTTTATGGAACATCATGTTATATATTATGTCTTCAAACTACTGCAAGGGCTGCATAGAGTGGTACATGGTCATTCCTTGACAAAATGTATTTTTTTATACTTTAACCCTCCTATTGACTTTTTTTCCCCCCTTTACTTTGGTGTTCGCGGTCAAATTTGACCGGTCCTGTTTTAACTGCTATTATATTAACACAAAAACCATGAATCATCACCGAATTTCATTTAACACCCTTTCAAACTGTACATATTGTATCAGACTACTGGTAAAAAACTGCAGTAAATATACAAAGAATAGACACTGAACATGTATTGCGTGTGCCAGGTGTGATCCATGCGGGGGGATGGGCACATACGAGCGGGAAATGTTTCGAATTGTTCTGTGTGTGTTTGTGTTTGCCAGGTGTGATTGACATGGGGGGGTTAGGCATATAAGGGGGGGAACACATCTAGAGTGTGTGTGTGTGTGTGTGTGTGTGTGTGTGTGTGTGTGTGTGTGTGTGTGTGTGTGTGTGTGTGTGTGTGTGTGTGTGTGTGTGTGTGTGTGTGTGTGTGTGTGTGTGTGTGTGTGTGTGTGTGTGTGTGTGTGTGTGTGTGTGTGTGTGTGTGTGTGTGTGTGTGTGTGTGTGTGTGTTTTATCTGGCCGGGAACACCATGGGTGTTACAAAGTTGACTAAATCATCCAAAATTCAATGAAAGTGGTGATCAGCCATTGCATATGTTCAAATGTCTACTGTGAAGGATATCATAAAGACTTAATGCGATCGAATGTAAAACAAAAAAGTTATGGTTGATGAAAGTAGTAAATCGGTCAGATTTGACCCGAAGACAACAGGAGGGTTAAATATATTATAGATTTTATACAGTTAAAATACATTTTAGATACTTCATTGTAAATTCTACCCTTTTTTTAGCTGCTGCTCTTACTGTAGCATTAGAAAGCTTATATTTGGGGACTGAACCTGAGATGTTTCATGTACAAGGAACCGGTGTAAAGGCTGAAACTAGGCCTTTGCTGACCACGAGACTGGAAATAATGTGGAACTAGCAAGACTGGACAACATTGGTGCTCAAGGAGCTTTCTGATTCTTCACTGTGTAAAGTATGGGCTCAGAGGAGGACACAGAGCTGCAATCAGCTGTCTCTGTCTGGCTACTGGAGTTGGAGAAGGGGCCCACACAGGGGGGGGGCAGTGACCTAGTGGGGTTAGGGGCTGGAGTTTCTACAGTATTCCCAGTGGAGCTGTTGAGTGGTGTATGGGAGGAGCTGTGACGTTAGCAGGGGACAATGTCAGCTGCCAAGAAAGTGCTGATCACAGTCGGAATAAAATGTATCTGTGTCAGGATGAATAAAGTGGGCTGACAGGGGGAGCAACCAAGCATTCACGTACAAAGACAGACGCACACCATTACCAGAGCAAACACGCAAGAACACAAACATGGTGTGTCACTACCTCTGAGTAAATGTTGCTCATATACACCAAACTATTAAAATGCACATAATTGCCATACTTGTGAATGTGTGGGTGATTACACAGAACAAATTGAAACCATATGTTTTAATTAAATGCATTATGTCAGCAGATTTCACATTATTAGGTGACTTGAAAGCAATAATATTGAGTTTAAATACAAAATATTAGGTTCAACTTAATATTATTGATTTCAACCAATGCGGTTATGTGAAATGTATAGATATAATACATTTATTTAAAGTCAACATTTCAGTTTTTTCAGTGCCGCTGACTCTTTGCCACTTGGAAATCTCTCAGGAGGAGAGATATGGAGCAGCTCAATTGAATCCTGGCAGGTAATCTAAGCAAACAGATGTATTTTAGTTATATTTGGCGGCAGATGAACCACTTCCCCGTCGCTCAGAAAATCTGCTGTTGCCAACCCTTGTTTGACAATCTGAATATTAGTCCTTGGTCAGGAGGCCTGGGTGCGCGCTGTTAGATTGCCTATTCTGATGAGCGTGCCCCGCAGATTCAATCCTATCTGAGCTTTCTAAGGGCCCAGCTGCGGTCGCTCGCCGAACCCCCCACACCGAGGCGCTTGCCCTCTCACCGTCCCTCCTGCCCTGCTTATCGTTACCGTGCCAGCGCCCCGTGCCAGAGGCAGTTATCAGCACTCCATCCCCTGCCCCCCCTAATCCTCACTGAGGTGCAGAGAATGCGTTAAGTAGCACGTCTTCTGGCATTTATTAGAGAGGTACAGGTGTCTCAGTCTTTAAATTAGATGCAATTTTTAGCTCTTGCTCCTTTTCTTGGAAATTTTCATGGGGATGTACAGTAGAGGTGGTACAATGGGGGATTTCTGTCTTATACATCCTGCAGGGATAATGCTGACACGGTCTGTGCATGTTGGTTTTCCCTTATGTGTCTAAGTGGAGTACAGTAGCACATTCTAAAGGGGCTTTGGGGGTAGAATGCAGCTTGGAGTTTCTGCTGGTTTTTTACAGTGATCACATTTAGCGTTTTTTTTGTTGTATTTTGGACATTCCCTCACAAATAAGCACAATATTAGTATTCTTACACATTATGACACTTTCTATGTTTTGTTTTCGTTTTATTCTGATACACACCATGGAAATAACACACTTTTCCAATTGGTCATCAAAAGAAGAATGTAACAGAAGAGATGTGATGAAGCAGCACAAAAAAATGTATATGAAATATATTTACCCTGTGGTTCATACTTTTCACAAATCATACCTACAAACACTGCTGAGCCAATGCAGATATACGTCGATTATAGGAGATATTACACAAATAGTGTACATACCAGTACATTGCAAATATTTATCAAGTTATAAACAAGTGTATCTTGTAATAACAATTTCTTTTTTAATTGCATTCCTAACATTATGCCTATGCTGGTCTCTGTCATAAGAAAATCGTCTATTTTGGGTCTTGTTACTTAAAAATACCACGGTAATAGAAAAAACCTTTATATGCATGCATTGTTGCATTTTCTTGAAACATTTGAAAAGTTGTCCTATTTTTATTAAAATATTGCACATAGACATTAGACTGTTTTAGAACCAGGGAGTTACCTGACGAGGTGTGGTCTATGTATAATCAAGGCAATATTGCAGGTGTTATTAAAAAAAAACACCCTGTAATGTAATGTCATTTGTGTCTTTGACCAAATATCAGGTAAACAAGCTTAGTAATTGCGTTTGAGTTGTTTCATATTTGTTCTCATTATTATCTACCCAAGATCTCCCTCTCTGTCAATGTTCTGGTTGTATTTGTAAAAAGTATAAGGTCAAGAGGTCAAAATGAAACCGCAAAGTAGGGTTTCGTTTTCTAAATACTGTAATCGTGTATGCACCACATACTGTATTTTTGTCAGGACTAGAACTTGGACTTGGGTGACGGGAATCTTTATTATTATTTATTATTCTATTTTTTATTTTGTTATTCTTTTTCAAATATAATGCCTTCTTTCTCAACATTGAGTGTATTTGACACTGCCAAAGCTAAGTCAAGAGCAGAACTCAGCCTCCGGTGGGAGATTTCCCTGTAGTGATTTCAGAGAGACGTTAACCTCCTCTCCTGGCAGTGCTGCCTGGCTGTGATGGTGTTAATGATGTATGTAGTTGGTATTTACCCACTGAGCCACATTACTCCCTTATGATCTAATTATCACTCAGTCTGTAGTTGACTCCGAGGGCCTGCAGGGTCACTGCTTAGCCATGAGATCCCCTATCACAGGTCTTCTCCTGCAGTATAGATGCCAAGACGCGGCTGTGTCCAAATATCTGTTTAAACTGTCGGGCATTGAACGGTGCCAATATCCTACTCCTACATTTTTTAAGGATATGTTAGTATTATTTAATTGCAGCATCTCTACTGGCTGGCTGTCAAATCGGCCTGACCTCCAAGAAAGTGCAAATACTCCACATATACACCTTAATCACAAAGTAACCAAGGTGTACATTCATGTTTTAAAGGTCACCTATTGTGCAAAATCTACTTTTTCATGTCTTTTATACATAAATATTTGTCCCGTGTGTAAAGAGATTCTGAAAGATTATTTTTGTCCTGATACATTTATATAAAGACCTCTCTGAAAATGAGCTGACCAGATTTGGCCACTTTGTGATGTCACAATGTTGTTTTGGGTTGTGTAACCATTAGCCAATCACCAACCAAGGTAACACCCGCCCACCTTATCACCTGAATCTCCTCCTAGAGCACCATTGTGTTTTTTAAAAACCAAACATCTCGTTGAGGGGAGGGGGGAGTGGCAGTTCATTAGCTTTTAAAGCTACGGACACAGGATCATCACTTTTGGAACAGGTCTGAAACAGAGGGGTTTATGGCCTTCTACAATGCAGGATCTGTTTGGTGTTTCAGCCAAACACTTTCACAGAGACATGTTTTGTATATCTGAGACCTATAATATATTGTTGAAAAAGAATATTATAGGGGACCTTTAAGGGATATTTAGCTGTTGAGTCTTTCCTTTGACTCACAGTAGTGACATCACCAGTGAAAACTCAGACTAGAGTGCCACTACTTTCTAGCTACCCACATGCCAACTGTTTTAGCTGCTCCACCAACATCTGGCTGATGCTTGAGAGGGAAATACTCCTGACTTGCAGCAGTTTGCTTAAAGACAGGATTAGAGGAATAGAGAGGGAGACCAGAGTCACTGTTGGGCAGGGGAGGTGGTGTAATTGGAAATGTATGTATGTATGCCTTTGGTGGCATGTGTGGAAGCACAGTACAGTGTGAGAAAATACTGTGTAAGAGAATGAACAGAATATTGGTAGAGATTGGTATTGTTCATTTACAAAAGTGTGTTTTAATATGTGGCTGAACATATTGTATACAAATACACCATTTGATAGAAAGGCAGACTTACACAAAGTGTGGGTTTTAGTCTTTGCAGAGTAGAAATAAATACTTTTAATATTCATTACACTAGATGAGTAAAATAAGTCAAAGCTAAGACAATACATGACTAACTAACAGAGATGTGTGGTAGCAGATGGACTTGTTTATAACTTGATTTTAAAAAAGCATTTTCGGCCACATGGGGGCAGCGTAACTAGCTGTTATGACACCATTGACTTGATATCACCTTAATAAGTCAAAATGTGAATGTGTTTTGCTCTCCACCAACTGCTGTGGGAAATCTCTGTCTCTTAGCGACTCTATGCTCCACTACCAGTGGTTTGCTGTGTCTGTCTGTAGCCTACAGTGAGATCTTTCCAACACTACCGCAAAAAAAGAGTTCCTTGTTGCCATAAAGGCATTGATTGGAGCAGTGAGACTAAAACAAACTAGTTAAATGTGTTCTGTTTCATGAAAAGCTTCTTTAGATCCTGAACAACATTTCATTTCACCTTCTGTAGTTGGTCAGCTGCTTTTACACTTGGTCCCGAATGTTTTGACTCAGTATGAATGAATGTGTGCTCAGTGCCTCTGCTCGGCCTGTGAGCTCTTTGAATAAGGTTGGCTTGTGTTTGTTTGTGCTGCCCATCAGAAGCTATTAAATGCACATTAGCCTCTGCTGGACCTGCTGTGGATCATGTGACATGTTGCCAACCTTGTTCTGGGTGTGTGGGAATGTAATGAATCAGGACTTGTTGTACAGCCGTCACATCGATGTGTTTGTCCTAGCAGAACTGTTGCATTGGGATGGGTAAAAGAGAGACATAGAAAGGTTTTTCAAATCGTCTGCTCTGCCTATTAGCAGAAATGTCTTCAGGGGGCTCAGATGAATTACATCTCTGGGATCTTGCTAAAATGTTCAGGTCCTCTTGACAGCCTGCTGTGTAATCGCCCGGCTGTCTGTGCAGAAGGAGATGCATCACTCCAATTCTCCTAATGATCTCAATCCCATCTGATTTGAATGATATCGTCAACAAGAGAGTTGTGTTTGTATTTACTGGGAGACCATGTGTTTTGGCATGTGCATTTTGGTTTGCTTCGAGTAGTTTTTTTTGCTTTTGCAGAGCTCTTTGGTGCTAAGGAGTGCAGATGTGGTGTTTTGAGCACACAGTCCAGGATGTGTTTTTCCTCTCATTTGACAGTTGATGGTGTTTGTGCTTGTCTATAGTGTTATTTCTATGTATTTTTTTTGTATCCATATATTGACAATGTTACTGAGAAAAAATGCATGAAATCATGAAATCCAGTAATTAAATGATATGACAATACATCAATAATTCCTTTCTTATGTCTGCTACCGGTTATTATCCATTATGAATAATGTGCTGATTTTTTAAATTGATTTATGGCTATAAAATGTCGACAAAATAATTTAAACATTTCAGAAAGCATCATTTGACAGATTGCTTTTTTTTTGCTAAAAGAGGATCAAAGTTAAGCGTAGCTTGAATTCAAAGATATGTGATTTAAAATTAAAGAGGGGGAAAAAACAGACATGATAAGCTGGATGTTTGTGTTTTAGCCTAAAAAGTGACTTGAACAGCAACAACAATCTACTTTCTTTTGACTTAAGTGCTGCTGTGAATGTTATTTGTAGATGACTAGAATTATACCCAGTGTTGAGCTATATATCTCTTTATATTATTTAATAGTTTAACATTTATTTTCTTGCTGTTTATTATTATCATTTATTTATATGTATTCTTAGTTAGCTTCATAAGTTAAAGTAGTTTCTATGCTTTTATTTTGAAGGCATGTTTTGGGCACTGGGTGATTAGAGCACCTGGTGTAATTGTATATATTGGAGACAGGTGGGTGGTGGGAGCCAGATCACTAGTAGGCAAACTTTTTTTTATCAGGGTGTTTTGAGCCACAGGGTTTTCCAACCACAGGAAAGGAAAGGCTTAAGGAACAAACCATAGGAAACCTGTTCATTGTCAATGATATTGGATCATAATAAATGTACAACGGAGAGTCTTGTCTGGACCTGGATCATTGCCCTGCGTAAGATCTGCTAACTAGTGCTTCAGCGGCTGTATTATTTTAAGTTAATTGTCTGTTTTATTTCTATATGATTTTGGCCGCTACACCCAGCATAACAATTCATTTCTAACTTAACACTTGGAAGTAACAGCTCAGTTTCCCCTATATTTCTTCTACTTACACATTTTCAAAAGACATACAGGAGCACAGCAATTGATTGTAAATACACACCAATACATACCCCCTGACAGAACTCCAGGAATCTAGTTCTTAGAAGTTCATGCTGCACATTATGTCCACTAGAGAGCAGTGTAGACTCGGTCATTTCAGACCCGGATGCTTCTCCATGCAACACCAGTGAAGCGGGGCGGGTGGAAACCCAAATACAGAACACAATTACAACAAAGGCTAAAAATAACAGCAGCGTGTGACTAACCAAGACCTAAAACTGCCTCTCTGAGCCTGAGAAAAGAGAGCATCATACACTGAGATGTGGAGATTCTCTGCACAAACATTTCCCTTATTCTGTACTATTGTGTTTTATGTGGAGGTGAAGCAGGTTAAAGAGATAGAAAGCAGAGACTGTATGTGCCCTGCAGGCCGTGATACTGAATACGTCACTCCTGACATTTTACACTAACTCATTTTACCATCCCGTGTCAATAATGCACCGTGCACTCACACTCACATATGCACACGTATGAGTACACATGGATATGGACACACACACAGGCGGATACTCACACACACATTCACTTTGTCCGGCAGCCGTCCAGGCAGGCAGTAGGCTCCATCAGATAAATATGAGGCTTGTAATGCGACCACAGAGACGGGGCTGATGGGATCAATAAAGAACGGCGCTGCAGGTCATCGGGAGAACACAGCGAGAGGATAAATATGGACTGGCTCATCGGAAAACAGAGCAGCGAGACTGATGGGTACACAGGACTATCTTCTCTCGTGTGTTCTCGCACCACTCTGACACAGATCAGACAGACAGATTTCACTGCGGTGTGCTCTTCCTCTAGATAAAGTAGTCTGTTTTCTGATGTTCTGCATGGCAATTTTTTGAGGCTTTAGGAGTTAATGAAGTGTGCACACTCATTTTTTTCTTAATGAATTGTTGTTTCAGAAGACTTGTATTCATTGTGGTAACGATTTTGTAAATTTAGTAGGATGTGGTAACCGTTTGTGAAGTGTTTTCAGTGGAGAGTTTTAGCCCCACATGGTTCTTATCACAGGTAGTACCATGGAGCAGATACATGCATTCTTCTTGAACTTACGTGAACGGTTTTGGCCTAGTCTGCTAGTGCCCTTCTTTTTGTAGTTGGAATATCTTTGGGTTTTGCTGTTCCCTGGACACAATTGGAAGTATATAGAAATCATTGAACCCCGGGAAATTGTTATGGTGGTATTATTAATGAGTACTGGCACTAGCACGAGTTGACAAACAAAATCTTAACTCATCCAGAATGGGAGTAGTAAATGTTGCCATGCCTAGGTCAGAAAGATACAAAATCAAATTAACACATTCCATTTCACGCAGCTATATTCAGCTGAAGATGCACTTAACATAAGCGGGTGGAGGTGTGTGAAGATCTGACGTGTGCTTTTCTGTTTAATCTTTTCTCTGGCAGCTTCAGTTAGAACGTAATAGATGCTAGACCAGGGGGGACAAATAATGTCCTCAATGGGCCTAATGAGAAAGTGGAACTGCGGTGAAGGGCCGTACTATTAGCCTGAACTCAATTCTGCTCAATATTAATTCTATTTATTTATATAAAGCACTGCATTTAATGATTTTGAAAAGCTGCTACTAGTTAAAGAATATGATATTGGTAAAACAGCTAACATTGTATCACTATTTTAACAACATTCTGAATTCTTGAATTTGAGGATGTTTTACAGTATTTTGAAGACCAGCATTAAAGGTCTCCTATTATACTCTTTTTCAACAATATATTATAGGTCTCAGATATATACAAAACATGACTGTGAAGCGTTTGTGAGATAGCATTGCAGCATGCCATAAACTCCTCTAATTCAACCCTGTTCCAAAAGTGCTGATTTGGTGTCTGTAGCTTTAAATGCTAATGAGCTGCTGCTGACCACGCCCCTCTGAAAGATGATTGGTTTAAAAAACAAACAATTGTACTAGGAGGAGATTCTGGTGATAAGGTGGGCGGATGTTACCTTGCTTGGTTATTGGCTAAAAACATTGTGACATCACAAAGCGGCCAAAATCTGATTAGCTCATTTTCAGACAGGTTTTTATATAAATGGATTGGGAAAAAAGAGAGGGAATCTTTTTTCTTGAAATATTCCGTATCCCTTCACACAGAGACATGGAAAAGTGGATTTTGCCCAATTTGTGACCTTTAAATTAAAAATAGTAATAAGTGCTTTTTCTGTTTTGTTTGTAGTCTATTTACCTCTCTATACTGTATATCCCAGTTATTTTTTCTTCCAGTCTGTGTTTGGCTTAAACAAGACAAGTACTGAAGTCAGGTTGAAGGTCTGAGGTTGATATGCGATGGACAACTGACAGGTGATTGTCAACGAGAATGGTGGTTGTTGTGGTGCATGTATGTGTGTTTATTTGTTTGTTTGGGAGTGTGTGTTTAAGTGCTGGTTGTGCTCTCTTGGTTATCCGAGCTTCACCTATTTAACTTTTTTAAGATAACTAAAGGACTGTTTAGTGACGCTGCACATGGGGCTGTAACAACACTCTAGATTTGTGTCAGAGCCAATATGGTGATTAGAATGAAAGTCAACTCATAGATGTTGTTGTTATAAATAGTGGTTTGCCATTGTCTGGCTTTCTGGTTATGATTGTTGTGTTTATTATCTCCAACAAGTGAAATTATGGATGGGATCATGTGTTTGGTTTGATGTGTGTGCTCGTCTTGGAGATTTATTTGAAATCCAGATCGGCAATATATGTTATTTGTTGCATGTCATAAATCTGTAATACACATTGTGTTTTGGTGAGGCATTGAAATTTGCCAGCTAATTACATAAAGGCTTAGAACATTATCTGATACGATAGAAGAATACGATGACGATCACTAAGTCTTATTATGTCTCATAAGATATTTCTCATAAGAGGATTTGTGCAACATTTACATAGTTAGTGCCAATAGATTGCTTGGGCTATATATATTTGAGAACTGGTGGGCTTATGGTGATGGGGGCCACAATGAATCTTACATTTCTCCTCGAAAAAACTCTTCATGCTGAAAATAAACAGTAGCATTGTGGACTAGAATTTGGATTCATCCTCTTGTTATAGAAAGTGCAATAAAAGTAACGTTTGCCACATGAAAGAGGGTGTTACTCACTTGAAGCAATGATTTTCCATTTTGAGTTGGTCCAGAACCCTTTCTTACTTTTTTCCTTCTTTTCTGAATGTTCAGTTCATGTTTTTTTTCTTCATCACTGTCATCATTTCATCAAAGCATCATCTATAATATCCTGAATGTTATTCCTATTATTATTTATGTCATACACATTTTTAGTCTCAGTGTTTTGTGTCCCATTGTTTTCATCATCTATTTGTGTTCTGTAAGCACTGAGCTGTGCACATCTTTTTTTTGATTTTTTATGTTTTAGGATCAAAGAAGAACCAAAGCCTCAGCCGGCACAGTAAGTGAACTGCATTACCCAGAGTGCTAGGCTTTGAAACTTCTTCCTGTCAGTTGGTGCTGTGTGCTTCATGTGGCTTTCTCCTCTTTGTCTGGGAGGAAAACGAAATGAATGTCACTAATGTCATGGAAAGCAGCTGTGGTAACACAATAATTGCTCAATTTTTTAAGCTTTACATAAGTAGCATTGAATAGATTGTTGAATTATGTGCTGGACGCCAAACAGCCAACTTCCATGACATCAGTGACGACGGCTTTTCTTTTCTACCAGCTTTATCATAGCCAGGCCCCCACAATCCTTTCCCCTTGTCCCTGGTTTTTAACTGGCTGTCCTTTCTCATCATCTGCACTCTGATTGGCTGGTGCAGCCTTGTAATCCAATCACAAATGTAGACTAGATGCACCAACTATAGCTGCATTTTTTTGTACTAAATCCACCTGTAGGCTTATCCAGTTTGATAACCTGACCCTTACTGCACACCATGCTGGAATAAATGACTCCTGTTACCCTTAGCTGAGCGTTTGATGCAGCTCTCATTTCCATTGGCTGTAGAGCTTTCCTGCTTCTTCTCTCCTTCCCTCGACACAAAGTATTTCATCTTTCTTTCTTCTTCTATCTTCCTCTCTACTTCTGACACTGTGTCTGGTTGTCAATGTTCCACTAATCGCCGCTCTGCCCGTGTCCCGACCTTCTCCTCTTTCTGCGCTGGTTGTAGTGAATGTCCCTGCTGTTGTTCACTTCCTAGAATCTGACCTTCTTTCTAAAGAAAAAACGTTTCAGGATAGATTGTTTTCTCCCATGATAACTCATTGCGATGTTCCAGTCACACTTTTCTTATTTGAACAGGTGGTTTCCCTTTAGTGGGATCACTGAGCTGGTAAATAACGTCCTTCAGCCCCAGCAAAAGTCCCAAAATGACAAGGAGCCAGAGCCAGACGCGTAAGTAATAGTGCAGACGCCTTCTCCTTACAGCAGGCACAAACATACAGTGGTAATCCCAGGAGCTGGACGCAGAGTATGTTTGACCTGAGTGGATATTGTGTATGTGTTACACAATTTCTCAGTGTGTTTGTAAAAAGCATAAGTGGAAAGTGGCGATATGGGAGTGGTGTGCCATAATGGTATAGCTTTGAGGGTTTGTAACGATACTAATATATCAAAGTCAAGAAGAAAACAAGTATTTTAGGTTATTTGCACACACATCATTCTATGAGAATAATGCATCTAATGAAAAAGGTCAAGAAGTCACATACTTTTACATAGCACTTACCATCTACCTAAGGAAAACTGGGAAAAAAAGGAGAAATTAATTACTCATAAAAATGTAATGTGAAATATAATATCGAACTATTATACATTTTGGATAGGAGAATTCAAACAAAATTACTTATTTAGTTGTATATATCAACAACAACATAAACAGGGGAGTGATGTTTGACTTGTCATAGTAGAAATAGCACAGGTGTTACTAAATTGAATGTGTTCCATACGTGATATACATACGGAAAAAGGCAGCAGCCACACAAAGCTAGCAACTAGTTTGGACACTAGAGCTAGCAAGCTAACAACATATATTTTTTTATCAGAAGAGTGTGGAGAGTAAACGAGAGCATAACACATTTAAACATTACACTTGCGTCTTATCTGTTTTGTGTGCAAATATGCACTTTTTAGCTAGCTTGCAAGACATAACAACATATTTCCAGGGCTTGGGTATGATTTAATTATTTTATTGTTGACGTTATGCCCAGTGGCTGCTATTAGCTTAAATTAGCTTTAAGTTAAGAGCTTGAAGCTTTCTTATACAATGTTACAGTGGTGTATAACTAATGCTAGGTACATTTGCTCTTACTTATATTGTTTTTTGTACCCTATTATGTATTTGATGCTTACTGTTACTGCTATTAGTTACTATTTACAACATAGGATATGCTTATTCTAAAATGCTAAATTAGCTCCACATATCCAACATTAAAATGCTCTTGCACGTAGGCTACTTAATATTGAAAACAGACACAATAATAATGTCATTCTATAATAATTTCATTATTTGAAAGGAGCCATTCTGCTTTACTTTTGATACTTTAAGTTCTTTATGCCCTTTTCACAGCAGCCATTTGACACGTCATTGCAGGGTGTACACAGGTGTAATTAATTACATTAATTATGGCTCTCTCCATGTAGGTGGGCCATGCCTGGCATTGTACAAGTTGGCTCAATATGGAATGTCTGTGAAGCACTAAATTGAACCGTACCATTATTAATTATAATCAATTACACCTGTGTTACCTGCAATGTCATGTGAAAATGGCCTATACTTTTGTACTTTTACTTACTGGCTGCTATTAACACACACACACACACACACACACACACACACACACACACACACACACACACACACACACACACACACACACACACACACACACACACACACACACACACACACACACACACACACACACACACACACACACACACACACACACACACACACACACACACACACACACACACACACACACACACACACACACACACACACTGCCATGTCTATGCCCTCGGTGCCAACATGGGATGATAGAGGAGTTAGAATTGAGCTCAGAAAGTGTGCAGTTTGTGGCACAAGTGGAATCCAGAAGCTTGCAGAGAGCGTGTAGTTGACCCTCGCTGCTGTTGGGTCTGTCATATGTCCAAGAGAGAGGCTCAGGTTACTGGCTGTGTGGTGCGGCCCAGAGGTAAGAGAGCTCCGTTACGCAAGCCTGGGATGGGACAATGAGCAGCGTATGATTACTCGTCAGCAGTGTCACCTACATTTGACCGTGTTTGACCGAATAAGCCAACCCTCTCTAGAATGGGCACTGTGTACCAGCTGCCTGCACCCACTCAAATCTACTCTTACTCTTACTGTGTTTTTATAGTCATGTTTTTTTAACTCATTTATTTTATTTATTTTCTGTTACATTAAATGTTGCTTCTTTGAAATCTGTCTCAGTTGGCAGCTTAGAATCAACATATTTAAAAATATGAAAAAACCTGTAAAACTCACCTGTGGAAATGGCTTTTAAAAATGGCTTTTTATAACTTCTATTTAGCCCCCCAAAGAGGGGATTGAGCTTTAGAAAAGTGACCCGATACAGAGAAAATGAGAGGTAATCATTGGTTATCTTAAACAGCTCTTCTCACTGACCTTGTCTGTCAATAGAGCAGTGTGGCCTGTAGCGGCCTGGGATCGAGCTCATGTCTCTGTAAATGTTTGAGTGTAAAGGGAGATTAAGAGAGAATAAAACAAGATTGTTTGTAGTCTTTTTCGTGATCCTCGGAGACAGTGGCTTTAATACATTTAATTTATATAGCGCTTCTCATCTGCCAAGACAAATTTCGAAGCACTTTGCCTCTTGTATCAGAGTCTTCATCACTCTGTTATCAGGCCCACTGTCAGTAAATGAGATTTGGTGTGATCTGTTAAACAAGGCTACATACTAATCTCTGCTTGGTAAACACACAAAGGCTGTGACACAATTAGCCCTTTAATCCCTCAGTGGGTACAACAGGGGGGCATTTCAATGGCACTCTATCTAATATTTAGATGGCATTGAGACTCGCTCACACAACCGCACACACAGATGGTCTTCAGGTGATGTGCGGCCCTTACATTTGGGCCTGAAATGTCTGGTTGTGGGTAAAGGAAGCATGTTTATCTCAAACGCAGAGCTGTATGTGGTAAAAGGATAGCGTTGTTCAATAATTCACAAGTGCTAATGAATGTTGCAGGGGATATGTGGGTCGAAACCAATTCTAATCGCCATATTATGAAGTCAGCCCAGTGTTTAGTTTCCAAGGAGACGCTCAATTGACATGTGTCATACAAAATGCATGTGAAGAGTTCATTCAGGTTTGTTTTTAGTAGCCTCTCAGGACTCGTTAGGAGTTAAGGATCTACTGTATAAGATCAGGTGTACTGTATCAGTAGGGGGCCATCTATAGGACACAAGTAGTAATACAAGTATGGAACTTCACTGACAAATGATTAATGGATGATGAGCTATCGTGTGTGTATGGCCAAATATTCCCAGTAGAGAAGTAACTGTTCTGTATTGGTAATGTCATTATCCAACAGTATGGCCCTAGGATGTGCTCTGTCTACCCTTACAACAGTCCTGATCAGGGCCGGACTGGGACAATAAGTCAGGCCGGGAATTATACACCCAGCCAGGCCACTACCAGCTTTCTTTTTTCTTTGTGCCATTTTGCTGGATTTATTTGTGAATATTTACAGCGTTGCTGCCCATAGTGATAGCCCTATAGTTTACATCTACTACCCAATAATAAACATATGGACAGGGGTTACTATTTAAAAAAATGTAAAATGTATTTAGGAACCTGTCCATGTGATTTTAAGTGGGGGTGGACCTCAAATCCTCTAGGGGGGTCCGGGCGTATTTGCCCCCCCGGTAAGATTTATTTTTGAATGTTTTTGTGAAATGCATCAATCTGGTGCATTTTGAGAAAAAAAAAAAAAGACTATAGATCTATGGAAACACCCATACAGTATGAAACAGAACTGTATACATTTAAATAATCATAAAAACAAAAGAACATGGCCATAACCAATAACATACCATATCCAATATAAAAAAAGATGGAAAGTTGTTTATTTATTTATTTTTGGTTCATTTATGGTTGTGAGTGTGTCTGGGCTCCTGAACCAGCCTCACCTGTCTCCCTCCTCTCCCCCCTTTCCCCTGCTCCTCTTTGAGGCAGCAGCAAAGTATATTTTTTAGCTCTCAACAAGTTTTAAAAGTGTATCTTACCTTTTTTCACCTATTTAACTTTTTTTTTTTAATTAATGTATATGTTACTAATCACTACCCCCTCAAATGGAAATATGTGTGTACATAAATGGTGACCGAACCGTTTGAGACCCACTGAGAATTTAGACTAAGTTAACTATCTAAACACTTAACCTCACCTGAGCTGTATAGCTATCTCTTTCAGTCTGACAGCAGAGGACTCTCCCTCCACCTTGTTGTTGAAACAGCTCCTTATATCTGTTAGAGCAGCTAGCTAACCAGATGCTAACAACAAAAATACAAGTAACCGGTGCCCCCCCACCTCTCTCTCTCTCTCTCTCTCTCTCTCTCTCTCTCTCTCTCTCTCTCTCTCTCTCTCTCTCCAATGGAGGGCTTTGATGTAAGATCGGTATGGAAGTGGCCAAGCCCGCCTTAACCTGCCATCAGGCCCTGGGGCTGATAGTTTTTGTAGGCCCCCTATTTAAACAACAAATCAAAGTCATTTATAGCCTCGGCAGGCTCTGTGATCGCACTTCTCCACTCTGCTCTACACGCGCCTGGTCCTCTCCTCCATATGAGTGACGTATCGGGCCTCCCTCCTGTATTTGTCCGGTTGCCGTTGGCTCCCCTCCACGTAGCAAGTCCTCGTCGTCCTCTCCATCTCCTCCAACAGATAATGTCCCTCCTGTCTGTTTTTCCTCTCCCGCTACTCCATCGCTATCAGAACCAGATGGCCTACTTGTCTCCGAGGCCCCGCGGCCGGCACCGCTACCGCTCGGTACAGAACTCATCTGTCCTTCCTCCTCATCCTGGCCTACAGGTTTAAAATAACCTGTAAGCGTCGGGATTTTTTGTAATAGCTGCTTGTCTCGAAACTCCTTTTCCCTCAACAATTTCCTTTTCCGAGCGCCACTCAAACTTTTTCTTCACTCAATCACTCGCAATTTGAATAAGTCACATGTGAAACATATTCTCATTCTGACGTGTGTGTGTGTTTGTGTATATTTGCGTTTGTGTGTATTGTGTTTGTTTCCCGGGGAAAACCCTCACGAGAAACATCGGCTGTTGTTATGCCTGCTGTGACGTCAAGTTACTCCGTTCTCCGCTTGTAATTATGCCGTTACAAGCTTCAAAGTTGTATTTATCATCTGAATTTGCCGAAACAAGTTTAATATTCTGAAAGCCAAGACTTTGTTTTTTTAAAATCAGATGAAAACAAACTGTAACGGACCTTGCTGTGTTATCTATCATTACTCTACGTCTTACAATAATAATTTCAGTGGAGGGAGGGGGGCGGCGCTGTGGAACAGCAGAGTGGCGAGGGAGAGCTGTCGTCTTCCCTTTACAAGATTCAAAAATGTATTTATCGTGTGATTTTGGAAATGAAAGTTTCCTATTCTGAAAGCCAAGAATTTGTTCATTTAAAAAAAACAAAAAACACCCGAAATAAAAAAAAAAGAATTTTTATTTTTATTTTTTAATTTTTTAATTGGCTCATGATAGGCCCCCGATCTCCGTAGGCCCCTGGGCTTCAGCCCAGGTCAGCCCGTGCATTAAGGCGGCCCTGGAAGTGGCCATGTGGGCAGGCCACATTATGTAGACAGACAGTCCCCCTCTGTGAGGCAGACCAACATTTGTGCAGCGTTGCGTTCACAATACATACAAAAACAAAAGGCCTGGCCATCGGTAAACATCCCGGCCCTCCCGATGGCCAGTCCGGGGCTGGTCCTGATATAGAAACACAGGTGCAAATGATTAATTTAACGCATGGGAACCTGATAAAGTGGAATTAAATGATGTTCTTAAACTTGCAAAGTAAATTGGATCCCTTCCACCCCCCAACCCCATGTTGGAGAGGTGCACTATCAAAGTAGCCACTCAGCTTTGAGGATTCTGAGGTCATGGTGTCTGATTTACCTTTCAAAATCTCACACTGAACGAGTCCAAAGTTTTATCAGTTAGTCCGTCGGTATAAGGGCTTATTGTCTAGGTAAGTATGATTAAGACTAAATCAGACTGGTTGCAAGGAGGGATAGTTCCGGTGCACAAAGATTGTTACCTAACTCAGATCATAAACATATTTTTCTAAAGTGTACCTAATTTGTTTACCTACTGTGATAAATGGAAATGAAGATCCTACTCGTCTAATACAACTTCTTATCTTCTTACATCACAATAAATCCCAATATATTGAATAGAAATCCTTGTATCATGATATGTATGGCCATATTCTTCTGACATACAGGCCTACAATTTAGCATTGGCTCTTGCTATATAACTGTCCCTATACAAAGAAGCAATAAAGAAATGAACAGAATCATATACATCATTGTTTTTTATAGTTTACAAACCTTATCTATTTTTCCCTAACCTTTGTCCTTCCCATTGGCTTACAGGAAGTTGCACCAGCAGTTTGAATCGTATAAGGACCAGGTTAAGAAGATGGGGGAGGAGACTAAGCCGGCTCAGGACCTGAAGAGCGAAGCCCCAACCTGCGGGATATGCCACAAAACCAAGTTTGCCGATGGCTGTGGCCACCTCTGTTCATATTGCCAAACAAAATTCTGTGCTCGGTGCGGAGGACGAGTGTCTCTGCGGTCAAATAAGGTAACACTGGCTTGCATGCACGGTACTCCATTTATAAGGACACACACACACACACACACACACACACACACACACACACACACACACACACACACACACACACACACACACACACACACACACACACACACACACACACACACACACACACACACACACAAACACACACACACACATGCAGACATGCAGATGTCCCCCCCTCAGGCAGATTTCTCCCTATGTTACTATTTTAAATCCAAGGTTATGAAACATTGCAGCGGAATCTTAATCTGGGAATAGAGCCAGCGGTGTCTATAATGGCAACTAATTTTTCCAGATTAACAACATCTACTCCAGTCAGAGACTCTCTGCATGATATGCCTTTATCTAAATCTATTCACTCTTATGTGTTCATTCACAGCACAGATTTCTTATTCATGTTTACTGTAAATTATAGTTATGCTATTTCACCACTGGAGGGAACTATTCCTCCTTTTCTTTTCCCATAAAGGTGCCTAACTAACCTCTGTACAATCCTCCCCACAGACTAAGCTTTCAGTATTAGACTGCTTACATTTGAATCATGAGCTTGAATGTTTTTTATGCGATGCCATCCAATCCTCTGCTGTTGAGTATGTGACAGTACTACCAGGACCTACTAATGCCACTCACAATTTCTTCCTCCCTATCTTTGCTGCCCCTTCCCCCTCTGTCTCCCTATTTCTTTCTTTCTGCTGCATTCCTGCTCTCATGGAATTGCAACAGGAGGACAAAGTGGTTAGCAAATCCTTTTACTGCGTTTCTTGGGACTTTGTCTCAACACACACATTGTTCATGAAATGCTGTGATATGTATATATGTGTACACATGCAGCAGCCAAGAATGACATGAAACAAAACAACTAATTAGTGTCTGACTGTGAGTCTACCATTGTATGCTGGGATAAACTCTGAATAAACACTAGCTAAATGAAAAAAAAGAGGGCAATATGCAAATAAAATCATGGGAAGTATTACTCAGACTGTTAAAACAGTAATATATAATGTCCTCTTTGTGAACAATGTAACCCTGAAGACCTGTCTTCTATGTTTGAAACAGAAAGACTAGCTTGTTTGAACGAGATGGTTGCTTACCAGGCATGGAGAGTATAATGAAATAAACGATGGTGTTGCAATATTGGAAATTGTGGCATCCAGCCTTTTTAGACTTAGCCAACTGCTGCAAAGATGTTGACCTTTTTTAGTCCTTTATGCAAGTGCAAAACTCAATACCGGAGTACCAATGTAAGCATCATTTTGGAATTCAAATTAGACCTCTTTTCAAACATTGGGTTGGTCGATTATGGCCAAAATGATTTTCGCGATTATTTGGATCATTACTGAGATCATAATTATTTATCACTTTTCACTTTATCAATCATTTAGATTATTATCCCTCCCTTTGCTGATATTGCTTTTTAACAATACTTTCTCCAACGAGGAGTTGAGGGAAGTCGTTTTTTTTTAACAAAACAATTTGTAGCAAAGGTTTTGATCGATAAGAAATCACCAAAGATTATAAAGGAAATCCCACACCAAATAGGAACGTTCACAATTCAATGATATAATGCAGTCCTACGTGTGTTCTATTGAACAATAATAGTTTTGAAAAAGAAACTATAATGACTGATTGAATGCCCTTGGGGATCATGTATATATTTGATGCTGTATTTGTTTAGTTAGTTGCAAAAACACAGTCGGATGAACCTATTAGGGGGGTCG
The DNA here is from genome assembly GCF_949606895.1 of Notothenia rossii. Lineage (NCBI taxonomy): Eukaryota > Metazoa > Chordata > Actinopteri > Perciformes > Nototheniidae > Notothenia > Notothenia rossii. The sequence continues at coordinate 32,267,746 of NC_136905.1, forward strand.
TATTATTGTCCTTGTCCATGTGTGACATCAATTAGCAATAGCTGTCTTATTGACGCCATGCTAGGTTTTGTCTATCAAACGTTAACTAAAAGTGTTTTACCGTTATAAGCCACGCTGGAGGGAAGAACATAGAAGCAGGTTGGATCCAGCGGAGCAGCAGGAACACTGGGAGAGACCTCTGCACTGCTACTCCCTCCATTGCCAAGACCCCAGTCGTACAGGCTGCCATTGTTCACTGGAAATAATAGCTAGGGGATCGGTTACCTTGTTGTACAGATGGTGTTGAGTAATAACAGTGGCAGCAGGCTGGCGAGTGACAGTGGGGGCATTGGCAGAGGAGCCCTGGAATGTGCCACTGAGGCAATGCCAGCTATTTACCTGGTGGTACCCCAGGCTCCTGGCCCTGGACGTCTACTCACCATGAAGACCGGGGATGCTGATGTATACTTTTGTATACTATCATACTGCAAAAAGATTCCATCAAAGTCCTGAAGAGTCACTACACTGTCTCTGTGTTTGATAACAATACCATCATTAAAATACTTTTGCAGATGTGGCTTCAGAAAGTCCAACATATTGGTATTCATAGACGTGTGATCCACAGGAAAGCAGAGTAAGCGTTTATAGCAGGATACAGATGTTCAGATGGTTTGAGAGAAAAGGCGAGCTAGCATTCAAATGAGCAGAAGAGGTGGTGAGGGCTTTAAAAAAGCTGGCTTACTTCAGTAGTCATGCAGTCATATGTACAGTATGGTGTCTGCTTATAGAGTCCGGTGTCTTCTTGCTGACAGCTGATATAGGGAGTGGACAGGGTCAGCTTGGGGCATTGAAGACGTGTTGTCTTTTAGCTGAGATCAGATGAAAAGATTCTCTTTCAGTTCCGTGCAGAAAGAGAGAACCTTAACCCTAAATGTAACTGTTACAGCAGCTGTGAGCAAAATAGACAAAGATAGTAAGCAAAAAGCCCTATACAATAAAAGAATATTGTCACAATATATATATCATCAGCCTATCTTATGATACAAAGAAATGACCTAAATCCTTTTTATTTTATCGACTAACGGTAAGATATGACCTTGATCTTTTTTGCCGACCTCGATATTGCGTATGTGTTGAGTAAGAATGTTACCACCATGATGCCAGATTCAACGCTTTCCCCTATTACTAAACTAGGGCATTGCACAGACATTGTGCATTTTATCAACCCAGATGTAAATGTACTTATTGTTTGGTTGTCCTTATATTATCAATATATCAGTAGTGTATAGTGGTTTTTAAATGTTTTATGCTAGCTGAACAATATTAGCCAAACCAGAAAACACAGGGCTTTAATTGTGAGTTTGTGATACACAGCACTTTACTAGGACTTTTGTGATATTGATTGATGATGACTTGTTTTGTGTGTTCATGCCTGTAGTGGCAGATGGACAGAAGCTTTGATTACTCTGCCACATTTTGGTGTCCCAAACCAGCTTGTCTGAAATATTGTGTGTCAGTGAAAGAGGTGGCAGTGGTGAAACCTGCCCTTTTTCCATCCGTCGACTCTTTCCCTCTCTCACAGATGGTGACAACAGTGGCGAGAGAGATCTTGTTCTGCGAAACACCATTGAATATTTACAAGTCTCTATGTCTGCGACCGGTAGCACAGCTATGGCACACTGGAATATGATATAGAGGGACTGAGAGTTAAACTGCCCCTAAAGGAGTGAAATCTCTGACCAAAATGACTCACAGCTCTGCTCGATAATGTAACGTAATGTTGAGATGAATCTACTCATTTGATTTCCCTGTGCCTTATCACAACAAGCTGAATAATTGATACAAAAACGCGGATAGAATACCTCTTGTGATAACAATCACTGCTCATTCGTTGCACCAACTGGCTTACAGCCTCTACAGTTGATACTTGAAAAACCAAAGTGTGACACTTAGGAGGTACAAATATAAAATCCCTTTGGTACAGATACACTGTGTGTCGTCTTTAGAGTTCCTCAGTGGAGCCCCTTATTTCCTCTGATGTTGCTTCGGGCCTGAGGAATCAACTGTCTCTTGGGAGAAAGTCATGTGTGACTCTGGAAGACATTACATGTGCTTTTTGGCCCCTTAACGTTTCTACTAAACAATGCAAAGTCCTACAGCTCTTTATAGGCTTCTTGTTCGGTGTAAAACAGCATTTTAGTGAATAGCCATTAATACATATATCTGTGAAGGATAACAGGGAGATTAGTTGATACCATATTATGGGTTAGGGGTTAGGTCTCTCCGAAATGACCAACATAAAGATAACTGAATTTAATTTTAGTGTATGTTTCTTTCAATGACTGTCAATCAATATTATTAAATATGTTATGATTTGATCGGATATCTCTGTTGAAATGATTTATTTTGGTATATGCTGCGGAGTTTGAAAACAAAAGGATGTGCATTTGTATCTTAGTTTTCTTTGTTTGCATTTTCCGAATTGGCTTCACAAGGACTTTTAAAGGGTAACATATTTAGCTTTACCCTACCTATGCTGCAGTTAGGAAAGATGATGGGCAAGCTCACTTGAAAATACTTCTACCTGTCAGATAGCTAATTTGGGAGCTTGATTTGTTTTGGCAATACCCACTACTCCCAATTCTAATACATTCCTAATTGATATGGTCATTGTATGGCTCAATAATTCCCTGGTGCTAAGCAACTTAAAATTGGAAATGATCTTACAGTTTCTAACGTGAACATTTCCAAGGCTTTTTTTTACCCACATATGCGAGAAAAGTATTCCTAAAACACGTGATCGCAGCTTTCTTCACATGTTGTGACCTCATTGCTCCATAGTTCTGCAGCTGTCTGACAACATAAAGAGAACCAGGCTACCTAACTGTGGCGATGTCAGCAGCTGGGTTGTGTTTCTGATGAAGCTTGAATGTGGGCACTCGATGCACAGGCTGGGTCGGAAATGGCTTAGTGTGACTGTTAGCGCTCAACGTAAAGCAGTGCAGCCAGCCGTCTGCGTAGCCGCGCTGCTCCACTGTGTCGGGCTGTGGAGCTGGACGCGCCGCATATGTAATGAGCTCTCATCAACTCTGGGTGCACGGAGGAACTCGTGCAGCGGTGCTGGGAAACAGCGTGATTTGACGCGTTACTGCTCGGCTCCTTCTTACTGACATTGAGGATTGTTTTGCACGGTTGGATGGATCCAGTGTAACGATTGTAGATTGAAATCCGTTATTCATTCAATTGAATTGACGTCTGTGGATACTGATATTTCTCCGTTGAGAGACGAAGACGGAGACTGCCTTGTTTTGTCGGATCGGATATTGTCACTTGAGTCCCCGGTGTAACCTTCACGGTGTTTCCAGCAGCCGCTGTCCGGCATGCAGGCAGGCAGCTTGTTGTGAGGACGGGAGCTGTCCGCGGTGCTGAAGGTCGGCTGCTTATTCCTTTTTTCCAGGAGACGCGGACAGTCGTCTCTACATTTTAAGGACTAGAAAACGGCGATTTTTTTTTTGGAACAGTGATTCCCTTCAACGGCAGCATGGGTAAGCTGAGAGAGCATGAAGCTGCGACTGCATCGCGTTTTTACCGGTCATCGTGTTTGTCAGAAATGTGACCATTTCTGCACTCCCTCTGGAATGTGTGCTGCTGTAATTTATCCTGGAAAACCCGTCAGAAAAAGATTTAGCATACGCATTTTGAAGATCATATCAATGTAATATTTTGCATACGTGATTTATTTTGTTGCCGAAAATTACATATTGTTTAAGTGAGGTCACTTTGTATCTGTTTAAATGTTTTTAACACATGTAGTTCTATCTTAGAAAGGCTAAAGCGGGTGTGTCTGACACCATTTCTGTGTGAAGCAGTTGGGTGTATGCAATTCCCTCTTCTTCCTCATGTCTCTGAACTTCAAACGAGGAACATAAATATTCATCAAGTCTATTATTATTACTGGCGCGCACACTAAAATTAGAAGCTCATTAAAATGTAATTCACCACGTGCAGTCAGTGTTGGAGCATGTGAATGAAGGCGCTCCCATTTCATTCTCATTGTCAGCCAAATGAATCACACCAAAATGGTGTTAACTTTTATTCTGGAGAACTGCCCTAAAAATCCACTGGACAGATGTAATCACCCTACAACAAAACATTTCAAATTATTATTTGGATTTACTTTATACAGGACTGTGCACTTTATACAAAAATACTTATGTTTATCTATATCATATTTATAGATACACCTTTCTCGATTAACCTTAGGCCTACATAATTATGCATTCTGATGTTTTGCATTGCAGCTCATCACACTTGACTAGCCTGGAGCTAAATTTGCTAAGGCATGTTTTGTATGGTATCTTTGCCTTTGTGCTTAAACTGGACCCAGTCCAGAACAGGATGTACTGAGGAAAACTCCACTCCCTGAACAATGAGGTTTTAATGAGTGCTTCACTTCACCTCAGTTCAGCGAAGGGGAGAAACACTAAAGCCATTTGATACCTATGACAGGTTATTTACTGCCACATCAATATTGCAGCATGAGCCATCTCCAGTTCCATTCCTGGTATTTCTGCCTTCATTAGATAGTTGACAAGACAATTCAATAAGATTGCATTTCTGGTACAATCAAAACAGGGCACATGTCAAGTCCCAAGTCAAATGAATACAGGAGTATTGGCAACAGACAGGCCTTCTCTAAATGTTAAGCAGCCTCTTGTGAAACTATTTCATATACTGTTATGAATGATTGCATGTTAAATAAATGAATGCATAACATAACATTAATTAATTAAAACTTTGAAACTGCCTTTCTATTTGAGCACTATGCCTGCAACGATATTGCTGATTCACTCTGGAGCCTGTGTTAAGTAATGTTGCAGTGCAGTTTACTGGCCACAAGAGAGAGCTCAGTTCTCCCTCTTACTGCAAATCTATGTGGCTTGTATATGTGTGCGTGACTCCCCAGGAAATATTTTTAATGTAAAGTACATTGCTAAAGGGAAGATATTATTTTTTATATATATATAGTTGTATCATAATTAATTTATGGGGTATGGCTAGTCAAAACAAAATACACAGTTTTGTCAAAATCTTAACCACAATGCATGTGTTTGGAATAGATACATATTTACTGGCAAAGACTGTCCCTGAGTAGCTTCAGTATATGCTGTATTTTTTTATATTCTCACTCTTCTAAGCAGACCCACAAACTTTATTTTGGAAGGCTGTATTTTCTTGTATCACTGAAAACACCCTCGGTGTGAAGAGAAAGTATTAGAAAGGAAATGATTTATTGATCCCACGGCACCGGGTGTTTGTTTCCCTTAATTCAGTGCCTCAGTAAACAGCCTATAGCACATTTAATAGAGTATATGTCTTTCTGCTGGTGTTTGCAACGTGTGGTGGTGCTACGTTTTAGCTTTCTATTTTTAGCTGCAGGTTCAATGACTATGAAATGTGCAAACACAGAGAGAAATGGCCCTGCCCCAGGGCCGCAGCCCCCAACCCCCTGCCTGCGCTCAGCCGTGATGAGTTAAGCCGAAGGGAAGTGTGTGTGTGTGTGTGTGTGTGTGTGTGTGTGTGTGTGTGTGTGTGTGTGTGTGTGTGTGTGTGTGTGTGTGTGTGTGTGTGTGTGTGTGTGTGTGTGTGTGTGTGTGTGTGTGTGTGTGTGTGTGTGTGTGTGTGTGTGTGTGTGAGTGAGTACAATGTATGTATGTTAATAACAATAGTCATATATTTAAAACAGAATAGCAGTGAATGAAAGGCCGAATAATAGCTTATAGGTAATAATAGTGAATGTGAATGACTATATATGTATGTATGTGTATAAAGCAGAATGATAGGGTGTGTGCATAAGAATAGTTATGTGTGTGAGAGAGTATGATTGAAAAGGAAGTGAGTTTGATTGAAAAGGAAGTTCGACTAAATTCTCAGTTCCTGATTGGCTCTACGTTTTTTGTTTGACGGACAGACACCGTCCACGATGGCAGTAGACTACTACTTCCCTATGTAACCTGAAGAGTAAAAGGGTAAAGTCCGTCAGAAAGCAATGACTGTAAGTGTAAGTGTAAGCCTTACACTTACACTGTAAGGATTAGTAACATGTATTGTGTTTATGTGATGGCATTTGGTGATGTTTAAACACAATGAGAAAATGAGTTAGCATTCGTGCTAGCGTTAGCATACACGCTAGCGTTAGCCATACTAGCCTGTATACATGCTTATTGCACAGCTAGCATTAGCTATATTTACCTTGTTTACACCTTTACATATACAGTCTATGGTTTACACTTAGCGGTCCTATGTGTTAATCTGTGTATGTTACACTTGTATGAGATCATTAAGTGCCTTGTATCTTTTTTTTTTTTATAGTTTCACTGGGAATAATAGTGTTTCTAAGAAAGTACAGTTTGGTATGTAAGTAAGTTTGATTTATGGCCTTTATGTACTTTCTTAGAAACACGATTATTCCCACTTACAGACAACATTATACTACAATATAATACTCTAGTAGTGTATGCAAGATAGAGAACTTTGTGTGTGAGAAAAAATGATAGTGTATGTGAGATAGGAATTGTAGTATGTATGAGGGTATAGTAGTGTGTGTGTGTGTGTGTGTGTGTGTGTGTGTGTGTGTGTGTGTGTGTGTGTGTGTGTGTGTGTGTGTGTGTGTGTGTGTGTGTGTGTGTGAGTGTGAGAGAGAATGATAATATGAATTTAAGGCCTTAAAAAGGTCTTAAATATGACCAAAAAAATAAAAAAGGTCTTAAATATGATTTAGAAGGTATTAAAAAGGATCGGATTTGAAAGGTACTTCTGTGTTGCAATCGCGTCTAAATGTGTTTTGGGGGAAATGTCCGGGCTGCAAAGTAACCAGTATGGTAATAGCCTTTCAGTTCCCCCCAACAATTTGTATTGAAATAAATCAACATGGAACCAGTAATCACTAACTTTTTTTCCCCCGGCCCCTTATCGGAGAACACCCAGCTAGTAACCTAGCAGCCAAGCTTCAGCTAGCGGCAGTCAGAAATTCAGGTATCTTCGAATCTACTTGCAAATAAATATGGGGAAGTGTAAGTTCAACCGTATTTGGTTGGAAAACATCGAATTGAGTGCTTAGTCGAAACCAGTGGAGGGGAACGTGTTTGAAGCCCGCTGCACCTTTTGCAAAAATAAATTAGCGTTTGTTTTGCTAATGTAGCATTAGCTAGTGCAGCGTTATCTAGTGCAGCAGCTCCAGCAACAACACCGAGGGACCTCCGGGCGACGTCAACCCTAAAAGCGGAGGTGCTGTGAACCTATATGGCGACGCTAAATACCGTAGTTAAACACCAATCATACAACGGCAACGATGAAAGATTTTAACCACGGCAGCAGAGATCTGAATATAGCTCTTGACACACACACACACACACACACACACACACACACACACACACACACACACACACACACACACACACACACACACACACACACACACACACACACACACACACACACACACACACAAGGGCTGCTCGATTATGGCAAAAATCATGTTAGAAATCACGATTATTTTGGTCAATAATTGATATCACGATTATTCATTGACTTTGAAAACATCAATTTATTGAACTTTAAAACAAATAATAATTTGAACAGTATCTTTTTAACTGTTGGTTACCCTGAACGTATAATTCAACGGAAAAACCGATACAAAAATAAATTAAATAAATGATAATACCAAAATAATAAATGCCAATAAACAAGATCAATAAATATTTTGGAGCGCACTTCCACAAGCTACTAAACATATATAAATATGATAAATAAAAATAAATTAGACTAAAATTAATTAGATCAAATATGTTGCAGTGCACTGTCACAACCTAGCAAAGCTAAATTATCGTTTTTCGATTATGCTGTTTTCGTATTTGTGGCAGGCCAAAATCGTAATTGCGATTTAAAATACGAGTAATTGCCCAGCCCGAACACAGACACACACACATATACACTTTTTGTCTCACACGCTAACACAGTTCTGTGTACTGTTATGTTCTTATGTTGAACATGAATTAATTTACTTTGTAAGTAATTATGGAACATATTTCTTCTTTCATAGCAATTTTCCTTCATACTTTCTTGCCGTGAAATAGGTCTTAAATTCTATTCAAAGGGGTCTTAAAAACGTCTTAAAAAGTCTTAAATTTGAGTTGGCGAAACCTGCAGGAACCCTGTATGTATGAGGGTATATTATAGTGTGTGTGAGAGAGAATAGTTATTTATGGATAATAGTATGATAGTAAATGAAGGAAGGAATGACAGTACGTTAAAGACGGTATGATACTGTGTGTGAAAGAGTCTGGTGTTGTACATGTGAGATTCTGATATTGTTTGTAAGACCAAGTATGAGTTGTGAGCTAGACGGCCTGTCATACGTGTGTGCCATTGTGCATACATGCATCTGTTGTGGGGTCCATGTGGGCTATTAGGGAATGAGGGCTACTACAGTTTCCTGTCAGTGCAGATTGACCTCACACTGCCTGCTTCCTGTTTCAGCCTCATTATGGCTCTGCCAGTGCGACAAAAAAGTGTAATTAATAAAAAATGTTTATGTTACTGACACATATTAGGTGGGATACAGCATTGTGGTTATGATAAGACTTGATGTTTGGATAATTTATTCTTTCATTTAGAATAACATTTCATAATGCTTACGACTATTTCAACCTAGATATTGTCACAGCCTAGATAGGCCCCTGTTTCTACAGTTGATCAGTTGATAAAACTATTATATCCTCTCGGGCCCACATGGCTTAAAAAATCAGTTTAGATCATCTCAAATGCAGCTTTTGTGGTTCATGTAATGCTTTGGACAAATAAGGATTTAGCCCAGCAGTGACTTTAACCTTACTTTTTCTCTTGGCAGACAGGAGATGTGCAGAGCAACTGACTCTGTTAATTGGGGTAAATATATAGGTCATAGGCTGCAGTTTTCTGTGAAAGAACTGGGCCGCTGGAGAAAGAAGAGCAGATTTGAGTAATTAACCACATAATCTGTTTTATGAATAGAGCACAAATGAAATGAAATGCTTGTAACTTTTTGTTAATGCTAATGATTACTATTTTTTAGAAAATGATTCATTTAGAAGTAAATAAGTATGCTTTTTCATATGTTTAAGCTACTGGAGGTGCAGAATAAGAACATATTGTCTGCTTCCGATTGTCCTCTCCATGTGATACTTCCATTTGGAGAAATATTCCCCAGACTTACTTTTAATTTTAGGTAATGTCAAGTAAAGTACACTGTGTGCAATGTCTTACAGGTGCACTGCAAGTGTGTAACTTCCAGGTACAGGAAGTGATGTGTGGTTGAACAAAACTGGCCTGTGTGGCTCCTGGGTCCTAGCTGCTGACTCATGGTTCACAGCAGAGCTCTCAACATGACCCCAGTTAAAGAGGCAGTCATGGCCTCACTGGCTACTGTCCTCTGGGAGACATAAAGCACCATTTATAGCCTCCATGCTTCCATTGTGTGTCAGCACAGTTACAGCCCATCTTTAACACTGATGGCTGTTGGGCGATGTTACATAGGCCAGTAAATGATGTGTGATTGTGAAACCTTTTGAATTACTTTCAAAATGTTAAATACTTCATTAGTAGGTTTTAAGATGATTACCACATCTGTACAACATATGAAATGTTTCCTGTGATTCCATGCTCTATTGCAGATGAAGAAAGCACATTGCCTTTGCAGTGTTTTTTGCCTTTTATTTTATTATCTTAAAAAAAGGAAATATTTGAAATATCAGCCTATAGCTGCTGAGTCAGTGTCATTCTTCATTGCCTTGCAAACCTCCGTTTACTTTTTGTATGCTGCCTACTTATGTCAAGGCAGTCTGAATTTGTAACAGCCATGGGATCATTACGGGCAATACAATCCTCTCTCTTCTTATCCCTTCTATTTTGTGTGTTTCACCTGTAAATGTGCACATATGCAACACTGATTCCCAATCCCAATGATATCTTCCTATTCAGTCCCTCATAACTGCTGAGTACCAAACACACTCTACTTGTTTCTGCTATTTCACACTGTTAGTCTGAGGAGATCACAGACATCCGGCAGCTCGGAGCTTCACGAGGAGGCTGTAATGTGGTGGTAGTTTGTGAAATCCCTCACATGTCTGTACAAGCGCCCTGTCGTGACCAACCAGTAAGTCACTAGTTCAGTGACAAGGACATAATCTCCCCACTGACTTCCCACCCATCAGCATTGACATGTGTAATGCAATTCAATTAGACAACTAATTTATCTACTCCACCCATGCACCCCAATAATAATTCTTGTTTGATCTGTGTGCTGGTGCAAATACTGTGGTTTCTCCCACAGCAGTTATTACTTTGTATCACCCAGAGCTTCTGCTCCAGCCAGTCCCTGAGATAAGCAGTTGTGGTTTAGGCTTTTGGTTACAAATCCAGCCTTTGAACAACTGCAGCCTCTAACTGCACAGACCAGCTCACTTTAGGTCAGTTAATCTAGAAATAACACATCAGTCAATTCTTATTTGTTTCAAGGCTTACTGAAAAACAGACGATCCACAGTTCCAGTGATGGTGAGGCAGCATTCAGAGCTCGCTCTCACTAATAACAGTAATGTACTGACTCAGCACTGGGACTGTAAAGGCAGGGAGTGGGTGGGGTTGATGGCGAGCGGCTGCAGTAGCTCTTGGCCGCCCAACTGGCCGTCTGGCCTGTCAATCATTTGGCTAGCTTCTAGTCCTTTCAGACACACTTAGATTTAACTTAAAGTTGCTCTTTTTTAACTAGACAGGTGTGGTCATGTGGCTCAGGCATGAGTGAGTTAAGCTTTTTTTTTCGAACCAAATAACAATAAACACAAATAAACCATATCAAGTCGCGACAGCATGCTTAGCTTAGCTTAGTGTGTGTTTCTGTCTGTACATGTGTGGTAGTGATCTGCTCCTGGATTTATGAGGCTAATGTGGTGAGCTGGCTGCTGGGACTGCAGTATAGAGCAGATAAAGGCACAACATTACAGAGCAGGACAAACCTCCATCTCCCCGGTCCGTAACAGAAGGAACATGTTATTCCTTTCCATTTATCTTACCAAGGTGCATTAACTGCAATAGCATTCTCTACTTACTCTAGCCTCTGTCGTCATGTAGAAGCTCAGTACTCCAGAAACAATAGTTTAATAATAATGTACAGCATCTTAGGAAATAATTAGATTTTGCTTATTTTCAACATGGAAAACATGCGTACTAGATTTGTCCAAGGAAAATCTTAGTCGACTAACACTTATATGATTTTGTCTACTTATCAATAAGTTTAATCTACAATAGGAGATTTTAAGGGTAGAATTTGGACTCTTACATTCAAAATGTATGACAACAATGAAAAATAAACATTACATATTTAGATTTCAACTATATCAGAAGGCTGCTTGCTGCATGTGTACAATATTTCATATTTCACCTCATTAACATGGTGTCCATGGTGTTTATCAATATGGTCGCTGCGGGGTGAAAAATCAAACCCCCAAATATGTTGATTTATTTGAATTTGTTCAAAACAGACGAGTTGGGACTTTATGAAACACCCAATAACATTCTGAATGTGAAATGATTTTCACCCAGCAACAGCGATATGTTACATCTTCAAATATCAAACACCCGCATCGCTCCATACCAGCTCATCATAGGTTTTATAAGACACCCTGTGCCTGTCAACCTCCATTCCAAAAATATTGACACCCGTCTTTTTCTTCCCTGCAGGTTATGTGGGTATGCAACTTGTGCCGAAAACAACAAGAAATCCTCACCAAGTCGGGAGCGTGGTTCTACGGCCCGGAGCCCGGTCAGGTACGGGGTGTGTTTGAGGGCGGGCCGCAGGGGAAGAAGGCCAAACTGCAGGACCCGTCTCTCTACCCCTACCAGGGAGCCCCAGGAGACCTGACACCAGGGTCAGACAGAAGCAGACCTCACGGCGGGCTCCTGCCCAGACAGGCGTCCCTTGACAACGGATCGGGGCTGAGGTACGCATCCACATCGTATACAGCTCAGCTCTATATGTGGGAGAATACACCTACATGCTCGATATGAGTCACACTGAGTCGTTTTTATGATTGTGTACAACCAATAACATGGTTTGATCAGAGTTATACACAGAGTGGAAGAAATACTCAGATCTTGTACTCTAGTAAAAGTAGAAGTACCATAGTGTAATTATCTGTTATAAGTAAAAGTCCTGCATTCAAATGTTACTCAAGTAAAAGTACAAAAGTATCAATATATACTTTAAGTACTGAAAGTAAATACTCATAATGCAAATTGTCGCATTACAGAATCATATATCATATTTTTTGATTATATTGATTGATCATGAAAGTGTTCTCAAAGCTGGTTAAAGTCCAGCTAGTGTTCATGACTTTGTATACTGCAGGGTAGCTTGTGAATTTACTCCAGGTGGAACTAAAGTCTGATTTAAGACTTGATTATATTTCACATCATTTATCCAGATCTGCAAAGTAACTAAAGGTATTAAATAAGTGTCGTAAAGTAAAAGTACACATTTACCTCTGAACTGTATTGGAGTAGAAGTACAAAGTATCGCAAAATGTAAATAGTCTAGTAAAGTACAAGTCCCTCAAAATTGTACTTAAGTACAGTACTTGAGTAAATGTACTTGACACCGACCGCTGTTTATACATCACATAAGATCTCATGATGCCAATTACTGCCTGAGAGACTTTTAGCTTTACTCCTGATATACAGTATGCAGTCGTTGTATATGTAGTGCAGAACAGTGATTCAGGCCTAGAATAAGAGACATGTCTCCAAGTCCAGTCAAGACCTCATATAAAACGGCTTGTACATGGAGCCCATGAGGCCTATAAAGAGGAAAGAGACACAGATAATGTTTCTGGCCACTAACTCAGCAATTCTACAGAAGTCATGCACACACACACACACACACACACACACACACACACAAACACACACACACACACACACACACACACACACACACACACACACACACACACACACACACACACACACACACACACACACACACACACACACACACATACACATACACATACACACACACACACACACACACACACACACACACACACACACACACACACACACACACATGCTGAAGGTGAATGGTGCCTGTGATCATGTAAATCTGCATTCTACAAATGTAAGATCATATTTTTGTCATCACGTATGTTTTTAGGCAAGATCAAGCCCGATAATGCACGTGAATTGAGCTTTTTAAAGATGATTTTGGAGTAGAAAAGCAGGAGCAGGCCGAATTTCAGTGCTGAACGTTGTGATCCATTTCTCGTGTGCCCTTTCTGAGCAGAACTCTCTCAGACACTGACACCATGGACATGCTGTGTTTGTGAATCTTATATCTGGTTTACTATTTCTTGATACTTCTGTGAAATAGGGAAGTTACTTCGATGTCTACATGGGGGCTCCGTCCTCTTTCTTCTGCCAAGACGAAAGAGGACATGCTATAGAAATGTATGGAGCAGAGAGCCATTTCAGACAACTTCTACTGTGTCCTTGTTTGCTCAGATGTAAGGTAGCATTTGTTTGTCTAAGACCATGCTTATACTAGACTAGACTTATTATAGACTAATTAGGACAGAATGTATACAATTTTCTTCAGTATGGGACATCAAACCTATGATCAGTAAAGTTAAGTTATTTAGGAGGCGATGATTCTCTTAGTGAACATATCCCCTATTTCTCTATCCTCATCCAGCCCATATCCCTGTTACTTCTCTCTGCTGACCTTGTAAGTGTACATCTGGTGGGCCATATCCCCTTCTGTCTATAGCACATGGACCAAACCAGCATGCACAGTGCACACGCCAGTATGTTTGGAGACACAACTCATTATTTCTGTGTCCTCTCTCTGTCAGAGCAACCTTGTATCCACCTCCCAATATGCGCTGAAGCTGCAAAACATGGTAGTTCTTTTGGAGAAAAAAATCAACTTGATATAATGGCCAGATATTTCCCTCCAAATGGATGCTTTATCCAGCAGTGTGTCCGAGATGAGTGTACATTTGAGTGCTTTCACAGTGTAATGAGGCTACGTTACAGCTATGCAAAATTCTCTAAATATTTGATATAAATCTAATGTAGACATATTACGCACATTACTCCTGTGTTCCTATGTTATCCTTCAACCGTTATGTTTCTATACTTAGAACACACCTCACAGTAGCACAATAAAGAGCAGAGCATCATCTGTGACTGCGAATTGTAATCAAGGCTACACTTCTATAAACATTTAAGAGTGATGCAGGGAAACAGCATTTTCTGTCTCTTTGTAACTGGAGTACATATCCATCTTCTCTCCGCAAATGGCTGGCTGCTTTAAGGTGGTTTTAATGGATGATCAGACCGACTATAGATCAGACTATAGATCAGACTGCTCCAAGCATTCAGGCAACCAGTCACTTTCTGTTCCAGTCCAGGCCCTTGCCACTGTATATTAATTGATTGCATGGCTGGAGAGGTGGAGGTAATACAGAGGAGCGATTCTTGCTTTGGCATTGCCTACATACGCAGTGACACAACAAGAAACTGGCTGTCGAAATATTTACGGGAAAATGCTGATGATGGATAGCAGAGAGTCCATAAATAGAACTCCCACTGCATAAGCACCAAAACCCACTTTCATTAATCTTAAAGAATGTTTAAATTAACTCCTGGATCTGTTCTGCTACAGAAAGGAGGGGAAAAAGCTGACAGTCTATTTATAAGGGGAAATAACTTGGGGAAGGCTTCTAATTTATCTTGGTCTCTAAGGTGTAATTTGAATGAACGCACAGATATGCTGGGACAGCTGCAGTGTTGGGTGAGGCTGATGAAACAACAATGATTACACTGGGATTGGAATATACTTGCCGGTGGAATTTCTTCAGATTCTGCATTTTTTAAACACGCTTAGCGGATCCTGCCAGAAATGTTGGAAAAGGAACACACTCTGTCCGGACCGGCCCTTAGACATTAAGCCCATCCCAGTCCAGCTTTGCACAGTTCAGTTTATCATTGCTGAATGGAACTTTACTGTACCCAAACAGGCCCCATAATGCAGCCAGGGTCACTACGCTGCTAGGAGGAGGAGTTGCCAGTTCATTTTTTTATGGTTTTCATGTTTATTCCTATCATTTAGTATTATGTTTACTGACATGGGATGATGATTTTGCAGAATCTAAACTTTGCATTAGAGTGCTGCACGATTGAGCCCGGGAATGTGTTAGCATTTTGTAACTTGGAGTTCCTTCGTCTTTCAGTAGGTTTTTTTAATGGGGTTTGTCACGCCTAATATAACTGGTCTGTGGTAACAGAAAACTTAAAATATACATATTTTCCTGCATGAGAGTTTAGATACGTCAGTAAATACCTCACACAAGCATTTTTAAGCTTCTGGCTATTGCATTAATGCTTCAAAATTAATATAGAACATTACCGTGTTGAACAAAGCCTGTAGTATGTAAAATGTTGTTTGCCAAAGTTGATCATCTCCTAAAGTCCAAAAGCCAATAAACATCCCTTTGCCATTCATCTAATTTCTGGTTTGGCTTACAAACATGTGTTAACCTTACAACACTCTATGGAGTCCAGTGTGCAAGCAACATGAGCGCTCAGACACCGAGAAAGACTTAAAACAAATTCTTTTTAACTCAATATTGAGTAAATCACAAGTGATCACAACATGTCCATTATACTGTAATTCCCCTTTTCATTTTGAAACTGTGTAGAACTTCTATTGTATTCTAACTTCTATTCTGTTGGTTCGTATATTTTATCCCTCAGGACTATATTGAACATCTAACACAGAGACATGTTCCGGCTCAGGAAATGTATTGTTATATCAGAACTCATTTATAGGAACCCATCAGAAAGCTAATAGCTCCATGTTCAAGTACCACATCTATTGATTGTCCTGTAAAAATGCTTCATCAAAATCCTTTGCATCAGCAGCTTTAAGGAACCTCTTCAACCTCTCTGGACATTTTTCAACTAATTTGGACACTTTTAAAGTTAGGCTACATGAAAAACAACTGACTAAACAATAGGAAAATAAGTAAACCCTTTTGGAAAAGCCCCTTATGTGTGCCCTTTCCTCACAGGCAGACACTCAACCTTTCAGAGGC